>NC_091554.1:44080590-44085590 GCF_042767895.1 Penaeus vannamei | reverse complement strand
TTCCCTTTCATATCAGGTCACGTTATCGCCCACCGGAAGTTTTTATCAGTCTGTGGTCAATGGCTTTCTCCCATTTTCTGTTATTAGCGCCCGAAACCGCGTCCGAATGGGTTCATAAACTCGCGGAAGACGGCCATGACTCATTCCGTTGACAAAATCAATCTTATCTAATGAATCAGGACGATTTGCTCGCTCATAAATCGGGCATCAGGAAATAATTTATGGCTTTTTGGCAATTACGTTGATCCCGCGTTCATTAATTGCAACGAGGAAGCAGGAGGACGGATTGCAGATTCCATGCATTGAGACACATGATTACCAGCTGTAATGACGATGGCGGAATTAGGTTGAAATGCACGTGGGCCTTTTGATGTGTGTGTGTGTGTGTGTGTGTGTACTTGAGAATCTGTGTGTGTGTTTGTATGTGTGTACCTTTTATAACGTTCACACGCTTTCAAGTTCTACGCGAGTGTGTAACAGTTTTTTATTTCTTTTTATTTATGGCTGTTGGTGGTCCTCTTTTATTTCTTCTTCTTGTTTTCTTATTTTCCCTTTCTCCGGCTCATTTATTCATTATTTCATTCATCAGTTTATCCATTTACTAATTTGCTAACTTACCTCTTTCCTTATTCATTGGCAAATTGGTCTAACAGGATTGAACAGGATGCCTGTAAGTACACCAATTAACAAACCAGTTATGATGAAAAAATACCCCTCGCACACGCACACACACACACACACACACACACACACACACACACACACACACAAGCCCACACACATACACAAACCCACCCACCCACCCACCCACACACACACACACACACACACACACCTACACACACACACACCCACACACACACACACATAACACCCCCCCCCACCCACATAACACCCACCCACCCACACCCACACACACACATATATACATAAACACAAATAAATTAATTCATATATTCCAATATTTCACATTTATCAAATAACTTCAGAACTCCCTCTTCCAACAAGAAAAATTCCCCTGGCGTGCAGAGGCGTGATCGGGCAAGTGTCCTTTGAAGTCTTCTGTGGCGACGGGATTCAGCAATTTGTCGCTGCGTAGGAGCTAAAAGGAGGCGGTTTATCATTATCATTGTGTTTTGTTATCATTGTTATTATTTTGTTGTTCGGATTGTTCTCATTTTTATTAATTTATTATTATTATTATTGTTTTTATTATTATTATTATTATCATTATCATTATTATTATTATTATTATTATTATTATTATTATTATTATTATTATTATTATTATTATTATTATTATTATTATTATCATTATTATTATATTATTATTAATATGGTTATTACTAGTAATAGTAGTAGTAGTATTTCATCTATTATCATTATTGTTGTTATTATCATATCTATTATCATTATTATCATTATTGTCGCTGTCGTTAATGTTGTACACACACACGGACACACACTTACACACACACACACACACACACACACACACACACACACACACACATATATATATATATATATATATATATATATATATATATATATATATATATTTATATATATATCAAGCATATAGCTATAATATCCATATTTATATCTGTATCTGTATCTATCTATCTATCTATCTATCTATTCGTATGTATATATGCAGAATCCCCTTACGCTACCAGTTAACACCTACTTCACACACACTACCGTGCTGCTTCTCCCTCGCAGCTGAATGAAGCAACAGCTATGCAATAAAACCTAAATATATGCATGAAAGTTGTCCAATTTTTTCTTCTTCTTCTTTTCTCTCGCACGAGGAGAGAATCCATAAAATGTTTTCCTAAAATACTCGTTCTTTTTTTTTTTTAGAGTTGAGTTTTGTGTTTATATAATGTCAACACTTCTTTATCACAGTGAAGTTATAGTAGCAGTAAGTATAGTGATAGTGACAGCTCCCACGATAAAGATATAATAAAATGAAGAATATTAATGGAATCTTATACAAAAACGATACCATATTAATAATAATAATGATAATAGAACCATACACAATAGATGGTAATAAGAATATAAAAAATATAATGGAATATCATACAAAAACGATACCATATTAATAATGATAATCATAATAGAACCTTACACAATAGATGGTAATAATTATGGAATAAAATATTATAAAATAAAAATAATGAATAAATATCAATAAAAAAATTGGAATATCACACAATAAAGAGACGATACCAACGATAGCAATAATAATAATCATAATAGAACCTCACACAATAGATGATAATAAGAATATGATAAATGATAACGAAATCTCATAGAAACAACACACAATAAAGGTAGAATAAGAGTAAAAAATATGATAATACAATATTACACACGAAAAAATCGTATCCAGTAAGAATTAATAATGATACAACCGCACACAATAAAAATACAATAAAAGAGAGAGTGATGATAACACAACCACACAATAAAAATACAATCAAAGAGAGAGTGATGATAATACAACCACACAATAAAAATACAATAAGAGAGATAGTGATGCTACTACAACCGCACGCAATGAAAATACAATAAAAGAGAGTGATGATAATACAACCACACACAATAAAGATATAATAAGTAGGAGAATGATGATAACGAGATCACACACCATGTCCAAAATAGCACCAGTAAGAACAAATAAATAACAAATAAATGAACAAGTAAGAACAAGTAAATAACAAGTAAATAAACAAGTAAATAACAAATAAATAAACAAGAACAAATAAATAACAAATAAATGAACAAGTAAGAACAAGTAAATAACAAGTAAATAAACAAGTAAATAACAAATAAATAAACAAGTAAGAACAAATAAATAACAAATAAATGAACAAGTAAATAACAAATAAATAAACAAATTACAAATAAATAAACAGGAACAAGTAAATAAATAAATAAACAAGTAAATTACAAATAAATAAACAAGAACAAATAACAAATAAATAAACAAATTACAAATAAATAAACAAGTAAGTTACAAATAAATAAACAAGAACAAGTAAATAAATAAATAAACAAGGAAGAACAAGTAAATAAACAAATAAATAAACAAACAAGAACAAGCAAATAACAAATAAATAAACAAGAACAAAGATAACATCCGAGGCACCTCCTCACCACCTGTCATTATCTCCCTCGGCCAAGGGACGCGAAGCCAAGTGCAAACAACCCTAAACTACCATTGTGTTAACGGCTTCTATGTCCTTGGATGACTGTGCAGGGCCGTCTCTCCTCTTCTCCTTCTCCTATTCTCTTTTTCCTATTCTCTCTCATTTATTGTTATGTGTCTCTTCTTCTTCTCTTTCTTATATTCTATTTTCTTTATCGTTGTGAGTCTCTCCTATTCTCTTTTTCCTATTCTCTCTAATTTATTGTTATGTGTCTCTTCTTCTCCTTCTCATACTCTCTTTTCTTTATCGGTGTGAGTCTCTCCTCCTCTTCTCCTTCTATTCTCTCTAATTTATTGTTATGTGTCTCTTCTTCTGTGTTTCTGCTGTTTTTTTTTTCTTTATCGTTGTGAGTTTCTCCTCCTCTGTTCCTTTTTTTCTCTCTACTTTATCGTTGTGAGTCTCTTCTCCTTCTCCTTCTCATATTCTCTTTTCTTTATCGTTGTGCGTCTCTCCTCCCCTGTTTCTTTTCTTTTTCCTTTATCGTTGTGAGTCTCTCTTCCTCTGTTCCTTCTATTCTCTTTTCTTTATCGTTAGGAATGTTCTCTTCGTCGGCGTTGTCTTGGTTGATTTTCTTATTCTTTCTTCTCTTTCTTTTCTCTGTTTTCTTTTTTTTTAATCAAGTCTTCTGGTTTTGGGTCTCTTTCGTATCGTTTGTTCGTTATTTTCCTTTTTCACCTTTTCTCTTTGTTCTTATTTTCTTCCTGTTCATGGCCATTTTCATTCTCCTCTTTCTGTTCTTTCTCTTCTCCCACACCTCCTCCTCCTCCTCCTTCTCCACTTACTCCCTCAACCTCCTCCTCCTTTTTCTCCACTTACTCCTTTAACCTCCTCCTCCTCCTCATTTTCTTCTCTCTATTCTACCCCCTCCTCTTTCTCCTCGTCCTCTCCCAGCTCTTCCTCCCCAACTTTCACCTCTCGAAGAAACAATATTCTTTTTAAAACGAATTTTCTTTTTTATGACTTGTTTTTTTACCGACCAACGAATGCTCTTAAGACGGCTTCTGGTCTGCTGTTCGGATGCGCTTAAAATACTATAGGGAATTTGCGCTGTTCCATTGTTCAGGATATACAGTGTGCTGGTATGCGCGGAACCAGGCATACGTACACCCACGGAATGATGTATACACAGATACGTACGCGATGCATCGATATATACTTACATAGATGCACCAAAAAGTACACATAGACATAGGGACAGGCCCATACATGCCCACAGATACACGCATTCACACTCACAAAGCTATAGATCTATCCCCCACACCCACACGCTCTCGCACACACATACCCACACAGTCACCCCGACCTGCCCGGGAGTCCATGACGTCACGCCAGTGATCTATGCACTTAAGTCATCACTTCTTGTATACTTAGCGAAACAACACCGGGCGAGCGCTGCGTTCCCGGTTCATGGCGTCCTTGGCTTAGAGACGATTAACCGCGTCCTACGGCTAATCCCGAGGTCCTTAGCGCATCCCGCTAGAATCCAGCCGGGTGGCAACACTGGGTTAGCACCTAGCGGGAAGGGGGGGAGGGGGGAGGGGTAGAGGAGGCGAGGAGGCCTCAGGCATGGCGTGGCCAGTCAGTGTGAGCGCAGCGGGCACGTGAGGAGGACGTATCGCTGCCTCGCCCGACATCCTCCAGTGACTTGGGCCGGCGTGCATGCCTCCTCGTCCTTCCCCCTTCCTTCTTTGATGGCTCGTGTCATCCTCCGGAATTCCTTACGTTCCTTCGGCGGATCGCTTTGAGGACGCGGGATCGTGCGTTGGTCATGATGCGAAA
>NC_091554.1:44070590-44075590 GCF_042767895.1 Penaeus vannamei | reverse complement strand
CATCGCCGCTTTTATCGTTAGCGCCAGACCCGCTGTTATCATTATCATTAACTTGATTGTCGCTTATCTCATTTTATGCCCCTATTTCCCCTTTCTTGTTTATTTATTTGACTGACTAATTAGCCACGGTAACCCCCTCCTCCCCCTCCCTCCCCTCCCCTCCCCTCCCTCCCTCCCCTCCCCTCCCCTCCCCTTCCCCCTCCCTCCCTTCCCTCACCCGTGGCTAAGAAAAGGCATAGGCAAAAATGGGAGACGGAATCAGGGAGAGGGAGAGAAAGATGGAGAGAGGGGAAGGAGGGTGAGGGAAAATTGAGGAAGTGGGAGAGGGGGAGGGAGAGGGAGAGAGGAAAGGGGGAAAAAAGAGGAAGAGAGAGGGAGAGGGAGGGAGGGGGAGGGAGAGAGAGAGAGGGAGAGGGAGAGAGGAGAGGGAGAGGGAGAGAGGGAGGGAGAGAGAGAGAGAGGGAGGGAGAGAGAGGGAGAGAGAGAGAGAGAGAGAGAGAGAGAGAGAGAGAGAGAGAAAGAAAAGAAAACAGAAAAAAGATGTAAAGAGAGACAGACAGACAACGAACAAAACACGCAGACGAAGAGGAGGGGAAAAAACAAAAGAAGAAAGACCAACGCAGCCCAACAGGTCTTTAGTTTCCCCTCATCCCCTCCCTCTCCTCCCCTCCCCGTCTCCCCTCAACAGGTCTCTAGTTTCCCCTCATCTCCCCTCCACCTCCTCTCCCTTCCCTCCTCCACCTCATCCATCCCTCCTCCTACCCAACCTCCCCCCTCCTCCACCTCCCTCTCCCTCCTCCTCCCTCTCCTCTCTCCTCCTCCACCTACCCACCTCCCTCTCCCTTCCCCCATCCTCCTACCCTACCTCCTCCACCTCCCTTCCCCACCACCTCCCCTCCTACCCACCTCCTCCCTCCCACCCCCACCCCTTGCGTTGTCCATCAGCAAAAAGCCTCGAAGCCAGTGTAACGGCTGCTGAGTGAACACGACAAGCGGAGACGGTGACAGTAGCCGTGTTGTTTGTCACTATCTTCACGCCCTCTGACACTGACACGGCGGATAAGGGGCAGTGTTTGGGGTTAGAGGAGAGATAAAAGCAACAAAGATCGGGTTGTTGGCTTCTCGCGAGGGTCTGGTCTCTCTCTCTCGAGGGGTCTCTCTCTTACTCTCTCTCTCGAGGGGTCTCTCTCTTACTCTCTCTCTCGAGGGGTCTCTCTCTTACTCTCTCTCTCGAGGGGTCTCTCTCTCTCTCTCGAGGGGTTTATCTCTTACTCTCTCTCTCCCTCTCCCTCTCCCTCTTTCTCTCTCTCTCTCTCTCTCTCTCTCTCTGTCTCTTTCTCTCTCTCTCTCTCTATCTCTCTATCTATCTATCTATCTATCTCTCTCTCGAGGTTGAGGTCTCTCGATCTGGTCGCTCTCGAGGTCTGTTCTCTCGAGGTCTCTCGTTCTGCTCTCTCGAGGTCACTCTCTCTCTCTCTCTCTCTCTCTCTCATTCTCTCTCTCTCTCTCTCTCTCTCTCTCTCTCTCTCTCTCTCTCTCTCTCTCTCTCTCTCTCTCTCTCTCTCTCTCTCTCTTTTGAGGTCCTCTCTCTCTCGAGGTCTGGTCGATCGAAGTCTGTTCTCTCGAGGTCTCTCTCTCACGAGGTCTCTCTCTCACGAGGTCTCTCTCTCACGAGGTCTCTCTCTCACGAGGTCCTCTCTCTCTGTCTCTTCTGTCTCTCTCTCTCTCTCTCTCTCTCTCTCTGTCTCTCTCTCTCTTCTCCTCCTCCTCCTCTCCCTCCCTCCCTCCCTCTCTCTTTTTCTTTCCTTCCTTCTCTCCTTCCTCCCTTCCTTCCCATTCCTCTATTCTGTCTTTATCAACTATCATCCATCCATCAATCACCCTTCTCTCCCTCCCCCACCCCCACCCCCATCACAGGAGTTCACACAACATCAGAAGAAAAAGGAGAGAGAGGAAACAGAAAGAAAAGGAAAGAAAGAAAAAAGATAACATCTCTTTCAGCCGAGAATCGCCATAGGGAGAAGCGAAGGGAAGACTAAAATTTAATAAAAAACAAAAAAAGACCGCATCTTTTGACCTAATATCGCCACGGGAGTTCACACAAACTCAACAAAAAGGGAGAGAGAACAGAAAAACGAAAAGAAAAGAAAAATAACAAAACAAAGAAATCGTAAATAACAAAAAAAAAACGAAAAGAAAAGAAAAAGACAAAATTAAGAAATAAATAAACAAAGAAAAAAGAAAAACGACTCACCTAACCTAAGAATCGCCACAGTAGTTCACACAACCTCAGAAAAAAAAGAAAAAAAATAAAGAAAAAAAATATTAAGCCACGTTTGCCGACCTTAGACTAGCAGTTCAGCAATTCAACGACGGAATTATGCTGATCTAACGACTCAGGGCAAAGGATGGGGGGGAGGGGGATGGGGGTATGGGGGGAGAGGTAGTCATCGAAGGGACCGCGGTTTTGCCTTCGAGGTTTTGCCCTATTTTTCTTCTTTTTTTTTGTAAGTTGTTTGACGTCTATATTGTGTGTGGTTTGGCTTCTTCGTTTGCGATGGGGTGGGGTTGGGTGGGGGGTGTTATTACGATTGGCTTCGGGTTTTACGTGGGTTTGTGTTTGTTCTATATTGTTTTATTTATTTTTATTATTAATTTAGTTATTATCTATTTATCATTTATTATTACTTATTCAATTATTATTATTTTTGGGGGTGGGGTGGGGGTGGAGGGAGCAGGGGTGCTGTGTTCATGTTGGGTTAAGTATTCTCTCTGTATTTGGAATTTAATTGTTTTGGTTTAGTTATACAGTTGGGCCGCACCAACTTGGATAATATCTAAGATGTTTGTGATGTGAACAAAGATAAACTACATTCATTGATAGCAAAATTAATCTGCAGAAACCAACCGATTTGAGGAAAACCGCGAAATTATAAGTCCTCGAATTCTTGGCGCCGGTAGCTCGTGACGTCACAGCCAATGAGTGTCGAGCTTTTAGAAATGCACTATGCTAATTTATTTCTTCGCTCTAATTTATATGAAATTATACCGAAATATTTTTTCGTATTAAATGTTCATTCCTTAATTGTGTGATGTGTTCTGTTTTATCACATACACACCAATTTTATTAGAAATGCTTGTTCCATACTCACGCATGCGCAGCCATCTACTGGCAAATTTGAAAGTTTATTGTGCCAGTCTTCATTACACGTTCTAAAAGTAAAAATCAAAGTGCTACTTGTGTTACCGGATTCTTTCTCGTATCCCGATGAAAATTATCTCTTATTGAAAATGTTACGATTGCGGAGATAACACTAAATTCAGTGAAATACAGTGACTGTTGCTGCAGAGATTCGCCAGCGGTTCGTCACTTCAATCGTAAGGTAAACATAATTGGAATTTTTAAATGTATGTGGCGACCGGGAGGTGGTCTGGGGGACGGAGCTGTCGGGAGGGAAATATGGGTATAAGAAGGTCACCGTATTAGGGAGGTTTTTGGTTCATAAGGCGTTGTTTGTGGTAGTTTGTGCGGTTAAGAAGGGCTTCATTCGCTCGTTCGTTCGCCCAAAACTGTCTCGAACCTTCCGTGGTCGAATCTTTTTTTTTTCTTTTCGATTTTCCACGTTCTTCATCATGTAAAATACGATTCTCGTTTATTTTTATTCATTATCCACTTCCTTTTGTATTTTAAAGTGCCTACCTTGAGCGAAATCCCTTCCCCAAACCCCCGATTCACAATGAAATCCCCAAATATTGTTGTCTCGAGTCCGGGGAATGTCGTAAACACTTACCAACCACCTCTTTATATTTTCTTATTTTGTGCATCTCTATTGAATCCGCCATAACTCCTCGTGTGCTTGCGCGAATGAAAGATTTATTGCGGTTCACGGACATCGCTGAATGAATAAATATACAAGTGGTTGCAATTAAAACGAGTTTGTGATACAGATAAGTCCCCCTTTGCGACCTCAGAAGGAAACTAGCTTGTTCGCATCTCATTATGGTCCGTTTTCTTTCTCCTTTTGGCGATAGATAAATTGATTTTAGGCGAATTATGTTTTTTCTCTCTCTCTTCTTCTTTTTATTCATTCTTTTTTCCTTCGTTTGCTTTGGTTTTGTGTGTTTCTTTTGCTTCGTTTTCTTTTATTTTTCTTCGATGTGTTGATGGATAGAATCGTTTTTGTTTTTGTTTTTATCTTTCCTTTTCATTTATTTGTTGTCTTATTTTTATCTTTCCTTTTCATTTATTTGTTGTCCTATTTTTATTTTTCCTGTTCATTTATTTGTTGTTTCTCTTTCTTTTATTTGTTGTTTCATATGTCGAGTGAATATCTTCCAAAACTAAATTATATTAAAACCGAAACTTAAAAAATAATAATAATAATAATAATAATTAATAAAAAGAAAAAAAGTTTTAAGGTTACCCATTTAAGATGTTCCGCCAACCTTCATGCTTTAAATATACTTTAACTTACCTTTACAGCGTTCAAGTTTCCTTATGCGAACGGTGGTGTATAATCTTAATGCCTCTTGAAGGAAATTATGATAATAATAGGACGAATAAATTATTCTTTCTTATCTTTTATAGTGCATTAAAATATCTGAGTCTGTCTGTTGTCTTGGCGAAAGGGGTTTGTAGGTAAAGTTGAATAAAAAATCAGTTATTATAGTGGGTAAATATGATGATTAAAGTGGGTTAATAATGATAATGATAATGATAAAGTGATTGTTTATGAGTCGCAGTTTTGAAATTTTGTGGCGTAACGGTCCTTGGTTTGTCAGGTCGTGAAGTTAACCTAATTTTTAAAAATGAAATGTACATTTGATATTATGTTAATGATAAAATGATAATGACGATGGTGGTTGTGATTATAACAGTAATAATGATAATGATGAACATATTTGTAGTAATAATAGTGATAATGAAAATTATACTACTACAATTGATAATAGTATTAATGATAAAGATGACGGTGTCGATAATGACAATGATAGTAATA
>NC_091554.1:44060590-44065590 GCF_042767895.1 Penaeus vannamei | reverse complement strand
CGATAAAAGGGAGACATGGCGACTGAGTGATAAACATGACGCGACGAATTCGAAAAGAAATATTTACAAAAGATGATTAAGAGATGGGTGGAGTGACGAGATAATGGGACTTCAGATACAAAGGCGGGGAAATAAGGGCTTATTTATAGATAAAAATCGTCTTATATATTTTTTTTATAAAAGCGATTTTATCAAGTTGTAATGACTTTACATATATAGAGTTCCAATCAAGCTGTTATAGTGACAAAATTATATTTATTCATATACATCTGTTATGGAGAAACGTTTTATGAAGTGTGAATATAACGTTAAAAATTGTAAATCAGGTATGGTATCATCACCATCATCGTCACCATCATCACTATTACTTTAACCATCGCCAAAGCCAGTGGGTAGTTATAGTAGACAATTATTGTGTATTACTGGCCAGAAAAAGGGAGTGGGAGGAAGGGAGGAGTAGAAAGAAAATTTATTATCATTATTGTTGTTATTGTTGTTATTGTTATTGTTATTATTATTATGATTATTATTGTTATTGTTGTTGTTGTTGTTGTTATTATTATTATTGTTATTGTTATTGTTATTGTTATTGTTATTATTATTATCATTATTATTATTATTGTTGTTATTATTATTATTATTATTATTATTATTATTATTATTATTATTATTATTATTATTATTATTATTATTATTATTATTATTATTGCTGTTGTTGTCACTGTTATTATTGTTGTTGTTTTTGTCTTTGTTTTATTGTTGTTATTATCTATTGTATATATAATTATTATCGTAATGACTGCCATCTTCACTATTACTCTTCACGGTCCCCACGCTACTGTCGTGTTCAGTGTTAGTGTTAGTGTTATTGGTGTTAGTGTTATTGGTATTAGTGTTATTGGTATTAGTGTTATTGAGCCCATTCAGTGTTATTGGTAATAAGTGTTATTGGTATTAGTGTTATAGAAAAATAGTGTTATTGGTAGGCAATTAAAGGCAAATGTTATTGGTATTAGTGTTATTGGTATTAGTGTTATTGGTATTAGTGTTATTGGTATTAGTGTTATTGGTATTAGTGTTATTGGTATTAGATATACATAGGTATTACATTGGCATACAATATTGGTATTCACGTACATTGGTACATAGTGTTACTCAATACATTTATTGGTATTAGTGTTATTGGTATTAGTGTTATTGGTATTAGTGTTATTGGTATTAGTGTTATTGGTATTAGTGTTATTGGTATTAGTGTTATTGGTATTAGTGTTATTGGTATTAGTGTTATTGGTATTAGTGTTAGTGTTATTATTATTATTATTATTATTATTATTATTATTATTATTATTATTATTATTATTATTATTATTATTGCTGTTGTTGTCATTGTTATTATTGTTGTTGTTTTTGTCTTTGTTTTATTGTTATTATCTATTGTATATATAATTATTATCATAATGACTGTATTGAGTGTATGTATATAAACACAAAAGTTCTCACAATAATTCATACCTTTCCACATTTCTCAACATGAGATATTGTGAAGGTTTCGATTATATCGTTCGTCAGAAATACATACATTTCCACATTTGTCGAAACCGTGAATACATCTCTGTGAAGATATTCGTTCTCATTCATACCTTTCCACATTTGTCAACATGAATACGGTTCATACATACAATAAATACACGAAATTAACTAGTGAGTTTAGAAGACAACACACAACAGCAAGTACCAGTACCAGGGTGTTGATGTCGGTAGCAAGACATCTTAATTGATAGGAGAAGTAAATCTGATCCCTTGCCTGAAATTAATATAGCAGAAAACACGTTATAGCAAGCATTTTATTTTTTATTTATTTATTTATTTTTTTAATGGGGGGGAGTCTCGTTTGGCTTGTGAGGTCGAGGGGGTAGAGAAAGGGGAAGAGGATAAGTTGCTTGATGATAGTGAGGGATGGGATAGGTATAGATAGACATATGTTGCTTTTCACACGCACGCACACGTATACGCACACACGCACACGCACACGCACGCACGCACGCACCCACGCACACACACGCACACGCACACGCACACACACGTACACGCACACGCACACGCACACACGCACGCACACACACACACACACACACACACACACACACACACACACACACACACACACACACACACACACACACACACACACACACACACACACACACACACACACACACACACACACTAACACACACACACACACTAACACACACACACACACACTAACACACACACACACACACACACACACACTAACACACTAACACACACACACACACACACACACACACACACACACACACACACACACACACACACACACACACACACACACACACACACACACACACACATATATATGAATAGAGCCAAAGCGTCCGAAGGGAAAAGGACCAAGACTTGCTGAAGGATTTAAGGTGATAAACAAAGTCTAAGATTTCAAATCCCGACGACAGAGAGGAAAAGAAAAGTGTGGAAAAAATACAAATAGAAAATTGCTAGAGAGAAGGTTTAAAATGGAGTTTATATATATATATATATATATATATATATATATATATATATATATCTATCTATCTATCTATCTATCTATCTATCTATCTATCTATCTATATATGTAGATATGTAGATATGTAGATATACATATTTGTGTGTGTGTGTGTTACTAATGAACATTGTTAATGGTAATGGTAGTAATAATAATGTCAAGAGTAATAATGATAATGATAATAGTTATATTAGTGATAATAACAATAATAATGATATTGATAATAATGATACTACTACTAATGATAATGACATTAACGATGATGATCATTATAATGATTATGATAAAAGTAAAGATAAGGAAAATAATGAAAGTAATAATGGTAATAATAATGATTATTATTATGATGAGAGTAATACATTTAGTTATAAAATGATAATATTAATTATAATAGTAATATAATATGAATAATGATAATAAAACCCTAAGCGAACACGCAGCGGGAGAAGATAGAAACAAAGAAAGGATAACAATAAAAAAGAAAAATAAGAAGAAAAAACAAATTGAAGGACAGCTTGAGTGACGAGAAGGGGGGGGGGGAGAGGGTAGGTAGAGAAGAGGAGGGAGGGAGGGAAGGGGCAGGTAGGCAAGGGGAGATTTAGAAAAGGAGGGGAGGGGGGTATAGGTGTATGGAAGGAGGGATAAACAGGGATAAAGAGGAATAAGTAGAGTAGGGAGAGACGGAGGGAGGGAGGGAGGTAGAGACGGGAGGAAGGGCCGAATGGACAGAGGGAGATAAGGAAGGAGAGGGAGGGAGGAGGGAAAGACGAACGGACGGAGAGCGAGAGAGAGAGAGAGAGAGAGAGAGCGAGAGAGCGAGAGAGCGAGAGAGAGCGAGAGAGCGAGAGAGCGGGACGGACGGACGGACGGACGGACGGACGAACGGAGAGAGAGAGAGAAGGAAGAACGGACGGATCGAGAGAAGGGGAGAGGAAGAGAAGGAGAGAAGAAATGAAGAACGAACAGAGGGAGAAAGCGAAGGAGGGGACAGAAGGACAAAAGGGTAAGAGGGAGGGAAGGGGAGTACGCTCGCGCCCACGTGGGTAAGTCGATGCCTCTCTCTGGGGTCTCTGCGGCTGGGGAGTTTTACGGCGGGTCTTGGCTGATCTGGAGAGGGGGAGGGGGTGGGGGTGGGGATGGGGGGTGGGGTTAGGGTTGGGGGAGGGTTGGGGGTGAGGGAGGGTGAGGGAGGGGTGGGCGTGAGGATGGGGTTGGGGGAAGGGGAGACGGGAAGAGGGAGAAGGAAGGAAGGTAGATGAAGCAAGAGGAGAGAGGAAGGAGGAAGAAGGAAGAGTTGGTTGGTTGGGAGGGAGGGGGAAGGGAGGGAAAGGGAGAAGGAGGTAAAGAGGGAGAGGAAGGAGATGAAGCAAGAGGAGAGGAGGGAGAGGGAGGCAAAAGGAAAGAAGAAGGAGAAAGAAGCAAGAGGAGAGGTGTTTGGGGGAGGGGGGGGGGGGTAAGGGGAAGGGAAGGGGAAATAAAGGTATGAAGAGGGATAGGAGAATATTTGTGAAGGAAAGGGGTGCGGGAGAGGGAGAAGCAAAAGGGGAGAGGAAACACACACACACACACACACTCACACCCTCACACACACATACACATACACACACATACACACACACCCTCACACACACACACACATATAATTATATATTTATATATATATATATATATATATTTATATATATATATATATATATATATATATAATTTTTTTTTCTTTTTTTAGGGGGTCGCCCTGGCAATTAATAAGACCAAGATCAAGAAGGAAAAGGAATAGTATAAATAGGAAGAAATATACCCAGAACTAGCGAGGCCGTGCGCAGGGGTGTGTGTCAAAGTCGCGATGTGTGAGAACCAGCCCATATTTTTTTCCATATGAACAGTACCCCTTTTTGTTCAGATTTGGGAGAGAAAAAAAAACTTTCGATCAAATTCGGGGAAAGAAAATTGTCTTTTCAATCAAATTTGGGGAAAGAAAATTGTCCTTTTAATCAAATTTGGGGAAAAGAGATTACTCTTTCACTCAAGATTAGGAGAAGGAAGGGTTCTTTCTTTCATGGCCAACTAAACAGAACTGTCTCAAGGTTCTTATATTCTTCTTTTCTTTTCTTCATCATTTCTTCTTCTTCTTCTTCATTCTCTTTTTCCTCCTGTTCTTAATTTTCTTCCTCTTCTTAGATGATATTGGCAGTAGCACTATATTTCTTCTCCCTCCTCCTCTTCTTCTTCTTCCTCCTCCTCCTCCTCCATCTCCATCTCCTCCTCCTCCTCCTCCTCCTCCTCCTCCTCCTTCTCCATCTCCATCTCCTCCTCCATCTCCATCTCCTCCTCCTCCTCCTCCTCCTCCTCCTCCTCCTCCTCTTTCTCCTCTTTCTCTCCTTCTTTTCCTCAGTAATTCGCGAAAGAAAGT
>NC_091554.1:44048090-44055590 GCF_042767895.1 Penaeus vannamei | reverse complement strand
CTATGACAGATAATGCCAACCCACCCGTGACAGATAATGCTACACCATCTATGGCAGATAATGCCAAACCATATATGGCAGATAATGCTAAACCACCTATGCCAGGTCATGTCAAACCACCTATGACAGATAATGCCAAGCCACCCTTGACAGGGAATGCTAAGCCACCCGTGACAGATAATGCTACACCACCAGATCAAACTAAACCTTGACCTATGACAGATAATACTAAACCATCTATGAAAGATAATGCCAAACCATATATCGCAGATAATGCTACACCACGTATGACAGATAATGCCAACTCACTTATGCCAGATCATGCTAAGCCACCCGTGACAGATAATGCCAACCCACCCGTGACAAAGAATGCTAAGCCACTTATGACAGATAATGCTACACCACCAGATCAAACTAAACCTTGACCTATGACAGATAATGCTACACCGTCTATGACAAATAATGCCAAACCACCTATGACAAACCACCTATAACAGATAATGCTACACCATCTATGACAGATAATGCCAAACCATATATGGCAGACAATGCTAAACCACCTATGACAAACCGCCTATGACAGATAATGCTACACCGCCTATGACAGATAATGCTACACCACCCATGACAAATAATGCCAACCCACTTATGACAGATAATGCCACACCACCCATGACATCTCAAACTAAACCGAGACGTAACACTCAACCACCTGTCACGACTTAGACCAAACCACCTGTGACAGATAAGGCCAGACCACCTGTGACATTAAGGGTGAAAGGAACCTGTCTTCACCTGGCCACAGCTGGTGACGGATAGCTCTGTCATCCCCCCTGTCGCGAGATGGCGTAAGGGTCATTTCCGATTGATTAATGGCCTGTGTGATAGCCTTAGTGGTGTTCGAGGTGTGGGAGGAGATGGAGATAGGGAAGGAGAATGGGGGAATAGGGAGGGAAAGAGAGAATGGAGAAAAGGGAGGAAAAGAGAGAATGGAGAATAGGGAGGGAAAGAGAGAATGGGTAACGGGGAGGAAAAGAGAGAATGGAGAATAGGGAGGGAAAGAGAGAATGGAGAATGGGGAATGGAGAGAACACGTGATGATGGCGAGAGAGGGAAGGAGGCGAGGAACAGAGAGAAGAGTGGAGAACGAAAAAGAAGATAGGAAAGGAGATTGGAGAATAGGGAAGGGAAGAGAAAGAGAAAATAGGGAGGGAAAGAGAGAATGGAGAATGGAGGGAAATCGTGATAATGGGAGAGAAGGATGGAGGAGAGGGACAAAGAGAAGAGTGGAGAAAAAAGGGAGAGAGGAAAGGAGATTAGAGAAAAAGGAAGGAGAAAGAGATTAGAGACTAGGGATAGAAAGAGAGAATGAGGAATTGGGAGGGAAAGAGAGAATGGGAAATGGAGAGAAAACGTGCTAATGGGGAGAGAGGGAAGGAGGAGAGGAACAAAGAGAAGAGTGGAGAACGAAAAGGGAGATAGGAAAGAGATTCGTGAATAGGGAAAGGAAGAGAGAACAGAGAATTGTGAGGGAAAGAGAGAATGGAGAATGGGGAATGGAGAGAAAACGTGATAATAGGGAGAGAGGGAAGGAAGAAAGGAACAAAGAGGAGAGTGGAGAAGGAAAAGGAAAAGGGAGAGAGGAAAGGAGATTGGAGAATAGAGAGAACAGAGAATTGGGAAGGAAAGAGAGAATAGAGAATGGGGAATGGAGAAAAAACATGATAATGGGGAAGAGACGGAAGGAGGAGAGGGCTAGAGGAAAGCAACAAAGAGTGGAGAAGGAAAAGAGAGATAGGAGGAGAGAAGGAAGAAGAGAAAGGAAAGAGAAGAATGTATAGAAGAGAAAGGAGAGGAGGAAACAGAGGAAAGTTTACATAGAAGAGGAAGCGAAGGAGTAGGAAGAGGAAAATAAGAGAGCAGAAAGATAAGGAACAGAGAAAATGGAAGAAAATGCAGACAAAAGAAAACCATTAAAGATGCATATGGAATAGAGACAAAGAGAAGAATAAATAGCAGAAAAGAGAATGAGGAAGACATTTAAAAAAGAGAGAAAAGTGCTTTGGAGGAGGAAAGAGAAGTGGTAAGAAGGAGAAAGAATAGAGGAAACTAAAAGAATTTGAAAGAAAAGTGACAAAATATTGGAGAGAATAGAAGAATATAGAATAAGAGAAAAACGGAAGAAAATGGGAAAGAGGTATGCTAAGAAAGTAGACAAAATAGACATATTTTTTTAAGAAAAGAAAAAGACGTAGAAGGAAGAGAGAAGAAAAATGATGGAGAAGAGAAGACATACGATAGAAAGAAATGATGAACACGAGAACAAATAGAATGAAATAAGAAAATAGAAAATCTGTCCTCGTCTTTACAACTTTGCCATTTTCATATTTTTCTCTTTCCTCCTCCTCCCTATATATATTCTTTCTCTCTCTTTCTTTCTTTCTTTCTTTCTCTCATTCTTTCCCTGTCTCTCATTTTCTTTACTTTTCGATGCTTCTACACCTTTCTTTTAATTATTTTGTAATTTATCTTCTTTCTATTTCTTCAGCGTATCCTGCTTCTCTTCTGCTTCCTATTCCTCCTCCCTTTTCCCCTTCTCCTTCTCTTCCACCCCTTGTTCTTGGTTTTGTTCCTTCTACTTTTTTTCCTTCCTCACTCCTCTTCGTCTCATTTTCTTCTTGTTAACCTCTTCCTCCTCCGTTTATTTCTCTTTTTCCTCTTCTTTATCCTCCTCCTCTTCTTCCTCTTCCTCTTTCTCCCATTTCTCCTTCTCCCTTCCCCTCCTTTCCCCCTCTTCCTCTTGCTTCTCCTCCTCATCATTATCATCCTCCTCCTCCTCCTCCTCATCATCATCATCATCCTCATCCTCCTCCTCCTCCTCCTCTTCCTCTTCTTTCTCCCCCTCCTCCTCATCATTATCCTCCTTCTCCTCCTCTCCCTCTTCCTTCTCCCCCTCCTCCTCATCATTATCCTCCTCCTCCTCCTCTCCCTCTTCCTTCTCCCCCTCCTCCTCATCATTATCCTCCTCCTCTTCCTTCTCTTCCACATCATCATTATCCTCTTCTTCTTCATCTTTATCTTTTTCTTTCTCCTCCTCGTTTCAGTAGCACAGGGTCTCTCCCAAAAATGTTGAAAGGTATGCAACCTCCGATACCAGACAGTCTAGCCTTTTCTCTCGCCTACCCCCCCCCCCTCTCAAGGCACCCCCTCCCCTCTTCCCCTCTCCCTCGCAGACACTCCCCTCCCCTCTTCCCCTCTCTTCTTCCCTCCCTCTCCCCCCTCTCTACCCTCAGAGACACTCCCTTCCCTCCTCCCCCCTACTTTCTTTATCTCCCCCCCTCTCTTCCTCTCTATTTGCCTCCTCTTCCCCCTCTCCCTCTCCTCTCTCCCCCTCTCCCTCTCCCTCTCCCCCTCTCCCCTCTCCCCCTTCCCCCTCTCCCTCTCCCTCTCTCCCCCCTCTCCCTCTCCCTCTCCCTCTCCCTTTCCCTCTCTCCCTCTCCCTCTCCCTCTCCCTCTCTGCCCCCACCCCCTCTCCCTCTCCCCCCTGCCAACAGAGAACGTCCTTGAGTTTCGCTAAGTTTAGCGTCCTCTGCTACCTTGCATCGCTAGACACTTAGGGTTAGTCTCTATTTATACTGCAGACCCAGGAAGTGGAAGGAGGAAGGGGGGAGGAGGGAAGGAGAGGGGAGAGAGGAGGAAGGGGGGAGGAGGGAAGGAGAGGGGAGAGAGGAGGAGGAAGGGTGGAGGAGGGAAGGAGAGGAAGGCAGAAGGAAGGAAGAGGAGGAGGAGGAGGAAGGAAGGAGAGGGAGGAGGGGGAGGAAGGAGGAAGTGGAGGAGGGGAGGAGAGAAGGGAGGGCAGGAGGAAGGGGGAGGAAGGGAAGGAGAGGGAGGAGGAAGGGGAAGGGAGGGAAGGAGGAAGGGAGGAGGGAGAGAGGAAGGAGGAGGGGGAGAAGGGGGAAGGGAGGGAGAGAGGAAGGAGGAAGGAGGGAAGGAGGAGGGGAGAGAGGAGGAAGGGGGAGGGAAAGAGGAAGGAAGAGGAGGAGGAAGGAGGAAGGAAAAACATAGAAAAAGGAAAAAGGAAGGGGAGGAGGAGACTAAATGAAGTATGAATGGAGGAAGAGGGGAGGGAAGGAGAGGAGGAGGAAGGAGGAAGGAGAAACAAAAATCGAAAAAAGAAAAGGAATTGAAGTAGGAGAGAGAGATGGAGTAAGGGTATACGAGATTTGGGGGGGTGGGGGGGTATGGGGTATTGTATTTTTTATGCAAATTCGGGTTTTTATCTCTCGTGGGACACATGGAATGTTCATGGGGTGATAGTGGCGGTGAGGTGGTGACGGAGGTAGTGGGGAGATGCTGATAGTGATGACGCTGAGATGGTGATGATGGTGATGAGTGTGATATGACGATGGTATGGTGATGATAGTGATGACGGTGATATAGTGATGATGATGGTGATGGTGACTGATATGACGCTGAAATGGTATGCTGCTGATGATGATGATGATGAAGATGATGATGATAATGATGCTGAAATGATGATGATAGGGATGATGATGATGACTGACATGACGCTGAGATGGTGATGATGATGATGATGATGACTGATATGACACCGAAATGGTATGATGATGATGGTGAGTGTGACATGGCGCTGAAATAGTAATAATTATGATGAGTGTGATACTCAGATGAGATCATGAGGTAGTGATGATAGCAAGAGTAATATGATGATTGTAAGATGATGAGTGTGCATGAAGTGCATGTGTGTGTGTATTAGTTTGTGTGTGTTTTTTATTGTGTGTGTGTTTCATATATATATATATATATATATATATATATATATATATATATATATATATATATATATACATATATACATACAAATATATATATATTGATTATAAATGTTCCTACCACGTCCTTCCCCCGCCGCCCTGACACCACCACCCCCTTCCCCCCATCTCCCCACCCCCACCACCCCCTCCCCCTCGCCTGACTCAGCCTCCCAGTCGAACGCCCTCGCGCCCGCCCGAGGCAGGAATCCTCGCGGGCGGGCAGTCAGGTGGCGTTAATGGGCGTGCTTGTGTGACGCATGCGAGGGCTGTGCTTTGGCGTGTGTGTGGGGGGTGGGGGTGGGGGGTGAGGGAGGGGGAGGGTTTATGGTCTTTCTGTTTCGTTTCGTTTTTTTTTTGGTTTGGTTTTCTTTCTCTCTTTTTCTTTCTCTTTCTTTTTCTCTTTCTCTCGCTCTCTTTCTCTCTTTCTTTCTCGCTTGTTCTCTGTCTCTCCTCCCCCTTCCCTCTAACTCTCCCTTTGTTCTTACCTCTAACTCTCTCTCCCTTCCCCCTTACCCTCCTCTCTCCCTCTCCCCCTCCTTTCTCTTCCCTCCCTCTCTCCTTTTCCCTCTCTCTTATCCTTACCCCTCTCCTTCTCCCTTCTCTCCTCTCCTACCTCTCCCTCTACCTTACCTCTCTCTCTCCCTCTACTTCCCTACCCCTCTCTCCCTTTCCCTCCCCCTCTCTCTCTCTCTCCCTCCCTCTTCCCTCTCCCTTCCCTCTCCCATTCTCCCTTCCCCTTACCTTTCTCTTCCTCTCTCCCTCTCCTCTCTTCCTCTCCGTCTCCCTCTCCCTTCCCCCTCACGTCTCTCCTCTCTGTCTCCCTCTCTCCTTCCCCCTCTTCTCCCTCCTACCTCTCTCTTCTTCTTCTCTTCCCTCTCTCCTCTACCTTCTCTTCCTTACCCTCTCTCCCTCTCTTCCTTCCCCCTCTCCTTCTCTTCCTTTCCCTCTCCTTCTCTTCCCTATCCCTCTCTCCTTCTCCTTTTCTCCTTCTTCTTCCCTCACCCTCTCTCCCTTCTCTTCCCCCTCTCTCCCTCTCCCTCTCTCCCTCTCCCTCTCCCTCTCTCCTTCTCCCTCTCCCTTCTCTTCCCCCTCTCTCCCTCTCCCTCTTTCCCTCTCCCTCTCGCATTACCTCGTCCCGAAATTGCCGTCTCGAGTGGCCCGCCCTGAACTGAAACCGGTGCCAGGCAAAACAAGTGATAGTTGGATAGTTTGCGCAAACAGGAAGTTCAGCTTGTTTCAGTTTATACCAGGCGGGTCTAGTTTATTTGATTTCATCTGAAGTTTACTGCAAGTTATGGGGGTTTGTTTGAAGTTTAATGAAGTCTGGCGGGGCCGGTTGGGGTTTATGTGTGTTTATTTGTGTTGAATTCGGTGTGTGTGATTAGCGGAATGTGAGAAAAAGGGGAAAGAGAGAGAGAGGTGGATTATGGGGGGTGATAGAAGAAAAAACAGGGCAAAGGGAAATAAAATAGAGAAATAAACAAAAGAGATATTGGAAGAGAGAGAGAAAAGATTTTTGATGTCTGATTTGGTCATATTGATAATGAACAATAACTTTTATGATAATGATACAGATATAAATGAAATAAAAAACATCCCCTGGCAATGACAAAGATAGTGATAATAACGATGATAATGATAATAACAGTGAAGAAAACTATCTAAAGGAAGGGAAGGTTAAGGGGGTGGGAGGGAATGGGTGGGGGGAGACGGGGAGATAGGAAGGAAAGAGGGGGAAGACCTCAGGAAGGGAGGGAGGGGGAGGGGAGTTCTCGGATAGGGAGGGAATGGGGAAGGGAAGGCATCTGAAAGGGGAGGATAGGGAGGAAGCGAAAAAGGGAGGAGATGCGTCGAGGAGGGAGGGAATGGGGAGGGGGAAGGGGAGAGGAGTCAGGAAGGAAGAGAAGCGTCGAGAAGGGGAGGGGGAGGAGGAAGGAGAGGCGCCGCTAAGGAGAGAATGGGGGAGGGGCGAGGGGAGGGGAAGGAGGAGTGAAAATGGAAGGTGGGGGGGAGGGAGCCATCAGGAAGACCTTTGCGGTTCTTTGAAAGGAGAAGTTGATTTAAGGATCTTACTGAGTGTGTTGAGAGAGGGGAGGGGGAGCTAGAGGGAGGGGAGGGTGGGGGAGGGAGGGGGAGATAGGAAGGGGGGAGGGTGGAGATAGGGGAGAGGAGAGGGGGTGGTAGGGGGAGGGGGGAGGGCGAAGCTATGGGGGAGGGAGGGCGGAGATAGAGGAGGAGGGAGGTGGTGGTGGTAGGGGGGAGGGGAGCTATGGTGGTGGTAGGGGGATAGAGGGAGGGTGATGGTGGTAGGGGGAGGGAGGGTGGAGCTAGGGGGAGGAGAGGGTGAAGATAGGGGGAGAGGAGGGCGAAGCTAGGGGAGGGGAGGGTGGAGCTAGGGGGAGGGGAGATCGGATCAGGGGGAGGTGAGGGTGGAGGTAGAGGGGAGGAGAGAGGGTGGAGATAGGGGGAGGAGAGGGCGGTGGTAGGGGGGAGCGGAGGGTGGAGATAGGGGGAGGGGAGGGCGGAGCTAAGGGGAGGGGGGAAAGGAGTGGTATATACAGATGGAGAAGAAGAAAAGAAAGCTGAGAACATGGCGAAAAAAGAGTAAAGGAGGTAGGAATAATAACAAACAAAAAAATAAAAAATAAAAAAGATAAAATAAAAT
>NC_091554.1:44038090-44043090 GCF_042767895.1 Penaeus vannamei | reverse complement strand
ATGAATATAAATATATATATATATATATATATATATATATATATATATATATATATATATATATATATATATATATATATATATATATAGAGAGAGAGAGAGAGAGAGAGAGAGAGAGAGAGAGAGAGAGATACAAGCGCGCGCGCTTGTGTGTGTGTGCGTGTGCGTGTGCGTGTGCGTGTGCGTGTGCGTGTGCGTGTGCGTGTGCGTGTGCGTGTGTGTGTGTGTGTGTGTGTGTGTGTGTGTGTGCATTTATGTTTGTGATCCAGCTCACAAATGAAACTAAACCATATAGACCATTTTCATTAACCTTTCCGACTATGAACATGTTAGCCTCCCCCCCCCCTCCTGCCACTACCCTCCCATTATACCCTTGTGGCAAAACCTGCAATTACTCTATGCAATCATAAAGAAAAGGGCGTGTGTGCAGAGGGGGGGGGGGAGGGGGGAGGAGGGAGGGAGGGAGGGAGGGAGGGAAAGAAGGGAGGGAGAGAGAGGGAGGAGTGGAGAGTAGGAGTGAGTGGAGGTGAGGCAAGGAGGGAGGGGAAAGAAGGAGAGGGAGCGAGACAGGAAGAAGGGAAGGGAAGGAGGAAAGGCATTAGAAGGGAGTGAGTGAGGGAGGAGGGAGAGGGAAGGAAGGAAGGAAGGAAGAAAGAAAGAAAGAGAAAAGAAAGAAAGAAAGAAAGAAAGGAAGAAGAAGAAGAAAGAAAGAAAGAAAGAAAGAAAGAAAGAAAGAAAGAAAGAAAGAAAGAGAAAGAAAGAGAAAGAAAGAACGAGAGAAAGAAAGAAAGAAAGAAAGAGAGAAAGAAAGAGAGAAAGAAAGAAAGAAAGAGAGAGAGAGAGAGAGAGAGAGAGAGAGAGAGAGAGAGAGAGAGAGAGAGAGAAAAAGAGAACGAACGAAACAACAAAAATAAACAAAGAAAAAAAGAAAAGAAAAAGAGAGAGAGAGAGAAGAAAAGCGCAGCCATTATCATACATAATTGCAAATTGCACAGCGGAGTCCCCACAGCTCTACACAGGCTCTATTCTGCCTCGGCGACCTACGCTGCAATTAAAACATATTAATCATTTTCGCATATCAAGACGATGCGCAATCCAACATCTTCACTTTCATGCCTTTATTACGAGGATTTGGATTATAGTGATTATGATAAAAGTTATAGTCACGCTAAAAGAGGAAAAAAAAAATCTGAATGATATACCCATTCTGTGGGATCCAGAGAGGGAGGGAGGGAGGGAGGGAGGGAGGGAGGAGAGAGAGTGGAGGGAGGAGGAGAGAGAGAGGAGGGAGGGAGAGAGAGAGGGGGAGGGAGGGAGGAGAGGAGGGAGGGAGGGAGGGGAGAGAGGGAGGGAGTGGAGGAGAGGGAGAGGGAGGGGAGGGGGAGGGAGGGAGAGAGAGGGAGAGAGAGAGAGGAGGGGGGTTATCATGATTATATTAGAATGACCAAAAGCAACAGAAGCTACGAGAAGTTAAATCCTCATATCTACTCTCTCTCTCTCTCTCTCTCTCTCTCTCTCTCTCTCTCTCTCTCTCTCTCTCTCTCTCTCTCTCTCTCTCTCTCTCTCTCTCTCCCCTCTCCCTCTCCCTCTCCCTCCCTCCTCCCTCCCTCTCCCTCCCTCCCTCCCTCCATCCCTCCTCCCTCTCCTCTATTTTCTCTCTAATTATTTATTTATTAATTCCTTACTCTATCTCTATCTTTCTTTTTTTCTTATTTTCTTTCTTTTTCTCTCCCTCGCCCCTTCCTCCCATACACACACACACACACTCTTCTCTCTCTCTCACACACACACATCCTCACATCTTCCTTCTCCCTTCCGTATCTTCCTCTATCTCCCTCTCCCCTCTCCCTTTCTCTTCCCTCCTTCCCTCGCTCCCCTTCCCTCTCCCTCCTTCCTTCCTCGCTCCCCTTCCTCTCCCCACTCCCCCCCCTTTGGCTCCCCCTCCCCTCTCCCTCCCCCCACTTGGGCTCCCCCTCCTCTCTCCAACCTCCGGCTCCCCCTCCTTGGCTACCCTGGCTCACCCTCCTCCCTCCCCTGGCTCCCCTTCCTCCCTCCCCTTGGCTCCCTTCCTCCCCCCTGGCCTCACTCCCTCCCTCCCTTGGCTCCCCCTCCTGCCTTTCCCCCCCCTTGGCTCTCCCTTCCTCCCTCCCTCCCCCCAAAGCTCCCCCCTTCCTCTACCTTTTTCCCCCCCCTTGGCTCCCCCTTCCTCCCTCCCTCCCCCCCCCTTGGCTCCCCTTCCTCCCCCTCCCCCCTTGGCTCCCCCCCCTCTCCCCACTTGGCTCCCCTTCTCCCACACTTGGGCTCCCCTTCCTCTCCCTCTCCCCCCTTGGCTCCCCTTCACTCTCTACCTTGGCCCCCTTCCTCTCCCCCTCCTCTCTCTTCCTCTCCCTCCTTCCCTCCCCTTCCTCTCCCTTTCCTCTCCCCCCCCCCCTTGGCTCCCCTTCCTCTCCCCCCCCCTTGTTTCCCCCCTCCTCCCCCCCCCTCCCTTTTCACCTTAAACGTTCCTGTCCCTTCCTGTTTCAGTCACTCATCGCTTGATAGTGTTTAGATTGGTGCTTGCGAGAGGCACGGAGAGGAGGGGGAGGGAGGAAAGGAGGGAGGGAAGAGGGAAGGGAGGAGGAAGGAAGGGAGGGAGGGAGGAGTGGAGTGGAGAGGAGAGGAGTGGAGAGAGGTGAGAGGAGAGAATAGGATAGTGGAGGAGGGAGGGAAGGAGAGAGGTGAGAAAAGGAGAAAAAGAGAAGTGAGAGAGGAAATGAGAAGAAGGTTGGGTCTCCACATCCCCTTCTCCAAAGAGAGAGAGAGGAGAGAGAAGAGGGAAAATGAGAGAATAAAAGAGACCCAAGTGAGAGGAAGAGAGAGAGGAGAAAGAGAGAGAGAAAGAGAAAGAGAAAAGAGAGAGAGAGAGAGAGAGAGAGAGAGAGAGAGAGAGAGAGAGAGAGAGAGACCGTAAAAGAGAGAGACAGAGACACAGACACACAGACAGCCAGACAGACAGAGAGCATGCGCGAAATAGATAAAGAAAGACCAAGAACAAGAACAAGAGAGAGAGCGGAAGATCACTCCAAAAGAAGATTCCGGGTTGATTGCGGAATGCGTGCGAGTGCGTGTGCTTGTGTGCCCGTGCGTGAGTGAGGACGGCGATTTAGGGTGCGGGGAAGGGTTAAAGCGACTCCCGGCAAATTGGGGCTCTTTATTCTGCTCCTAAATTACCCCCTGTATCCCTTCCTCGCCCCCTCTCTGTCTCTGTCTGTCTGTCTCTCTGTCTGTCTGTCTCTCTCTATCTCTATCTCTATCTCTCTCTCTCTCTTCCTGTCTCCCTCCCTTCCTCCCTCCCTCCCTCCCTCCCTCTCTTCCTCCTTCCCTCCCTCCCCCTCCTTCCTCCTCCCTTCCTTTCTCCCTTCCACTTCCTCCCTCTTCCTTCCAACTTCTTCTTCCTTCCTTCCTTCCTTCCTTCCTTCCTTCCTTCCTTCCTCCCTCCCTCCCTCCCTCCCCCCTTCCTCCCTCCCTTCCTCCCCTCCCCCTTCCTTTCTCCCTTCCTCTCTCCCTCTCTTCCTCCCTTCCTCACACCCTCCCTTCCTCCCTCCCTCCCTCCCCTTGCATGCGAGGAATGGCCGGGAGTTACGGTCATCTGGCACTGCGGGATTCGAACTCGGGGCAGGGAGATTGCTAGACGAGAACATTACCATTGCATAGTGAGTGAATGAGGGAGTGTGAGTGTGTGTGTGACTGAGAGAGAAGAGGGGAGAGAGGAGAGGGGGGAAGAGGAGAGAGGAGAGGGGAAATGAGAGAAGAGAGGGGAAAGGAGAAAGAAGAGGGGGAAGGAGAGAGAAGAAAAAGTGAGAGAGAAAGAAGAGAAAGTGCGTGAGAGAGAGAGAGAGAGAGAAGAGAAAGTGAGTGAGTGAGAAAGAGAGAAGAGAAAGTGAGTGAGTGAGAGATAGAGAAGAGAAAGTGAGTGAGTGTGTGTGTGTGTGTGTGTGTGTGTGAGAGAGAGAGAGAGAGAGAGAGAGAGAGAGAGAGAGAGAAGGGAGGAGTGGGAGATAAAATAAAAAGAAGCATGCAGACCCCAAAAACAACAATAATAATATTTCCTCGTCCTCAAGTGCCCATCCACCCTAAGCGCATCTCCTTTATAGGGGGAAGAGGAGGAGGAAAAGGAGGAGAAGGAGAAGAAAAAGAAAAAGGAGGAGGAGGAAGAGTAGGAGTAGGAGGAAGAGGAAGAGGAGGAGGAGGAGGGGGAGCGGCAGAGAGGAGGAGAAAAAGGAGGAGGAGGAGGAAGAGGAAGAGGGAGTAGGAGAGAGGAGGAGAAAAAGGAGGAGGAAGAGGAAGAGGAGGGGGAGCGGGAGAGAGAAGGAGAAGGGAGGAGGAGGAGGAAGAGGAGAGAGGAGGGGAGCGGGAGAGAGGAGGAGGAGGATGAATAGGAGGAATGGGAGGAGGAGGAGGAGGAGAAGGAAGGGAGGAGTAATATCAACATGGACAGTGGGGCGGGCGATATAAAGGTGGAAGGGAGGGGGGGGGCAACGCACACCTCTCGAAGACCGACCTTTTAAGATTGGCAACAGAAGGGTTGTCAGGTGCGTTCTCTCTTTCTCCCTCTCTCCTCCCTCCCCCCTTCCCCCTCCTTCCCATTCACCTTCCTCCCTCCCCTCCCTCCCACTCCCCCCACCCCTCCATTCCCCTCCCCCTATCCCTCCCTCCCCTCCCCTCTCCCTCCCTCCTCCCCTTTCCCTCCCACTCTTTCCTCTAACCACTCATTCCCAATTTGTGCCTCTCCTTTGCGGGCCCTTGTTAGCTTCTCCTCAGGACAGGTGTGCGAAAAGACACACAAACGCACACGCGCACATGCAGACACACAAACGCACACGCGCACATGCAGACACACAAACGCACACGCGCACATGCAGACACACAAACGCACACGCGCACATGCAGACCTCACATACCAGCGCACACGCGCACATGCAGACACGTACCAGGAAGCACATAGAGGTAAATGTAGCGAT
>NC_091554.1:44011485-44018985 GCF_042767895.1 Penaeus vannamei | reverse complement strand
CTGCCTCTCGCCTCTCACCTCTCGCCTCTAGCCTCTCGCCTCTCGCCTCTCGCCTCTCGCATCCTGCCTCTCGCCTCCTGCTTCTCGCCTCTCGCCTCTCACCTCTCACCTCTCACCTCCCGCCTCTCGCCTCCTGCCTCTCGCCTCTCGCCTCCTGCCTCTCACCTCTCGCCTCTCGCCTCCTGCCTCTCGCCTCTCGCCTCTCACTTCTCGCCTCTCGCCTCCCACCTCCCGCCTCCCGCCTCTCGCCTCTCGCCTCTAGCCTCTCGCCTCTCGCCTCCTGCCTCTCACCTCTCGCCTCTCGCCTCCTGCCTCTCGCCTCTCACTTCTCGCCTCCCGCTTCTCGCCTCTCGCCTCCCACCTCCCGCCTCTCGCCTCTCGCCTCTAGCCTCCCGCCTCCTGCCTCTCACCTCTCACCTCTCACCTCTCACCTCCCGCCTCTCGCCTCCTGCCTCTCGCCTCTCGCCTCCTGCCTCTCACCTCTCGCCTCTCGCCTCCTGCCTCTCGCCTCTCACTTCTCGCCTCCCGCTTCTCGCCTCTCGCCTCCCACCTCCCGCCTCTCGCCTCCCGCCTCCTGCCTCTCACCTCTCACCTCTCACCTCTCACCTCCCGCCTCTCGCCTCCTGCCTCTCGCCTCTCGCCTCCTGCCTCTCACCTCTCGCCTCTCGCCTCCTGCCTCTCACCTCTCGCCTCTCGCCTCCTGCCTCTCGCCTCTCGCCTCTCACTTCTCGCCTCCCGCTTCTCGCCTCTCGCCTCCCACCTCCCGCCTCTCGCCTCTCGCCTCTAGCCTCTCGCCTCTCGCCTCTCGCCTCCTGCCTCTCACCTCTCGCCTCTCGCCTCCCGCTTCTCGCCTCTCGCCTCTCACTTCTCGCCTCCCGCTTCTCGCCTCTCGCCTCCCACCTCCCGCCTCTCGTCTCTCGCCTCTAGCCTCTCGCCTCTCGCCTCTCGCTTCGGTGGCTGCTTGAGAGAGGCAGACATAGTGCTTGCCTGCCAGGTGCTCGGAGGACAGGTGGGTGCGTCATGTCTGCTTGACACAGGCACTCATTTTTTATTTTATTTTTTTTTATTATTTTTTTTAATGGGGGGGTTCTGAAGGTGTGATGTGTCAGTGTTGGAGGAGAGGGAGTTACGGTGTGTGTGTGTGTGTGTGTGTGTGTGTGTGTGCACGTGTGTGTGTGTGTTTGTATGTGTTTGTGTTTTGTGTTTTTGTTTGTGTTTTGTATGTGTCTGTTTGCTTTTGAGTTTGTGTGCGTATATGTTTGTATGTTTGTGTGTATGTATGTGTGTCTGTGCGTATTTTGATCAATTTACATTATCAACACCAATGAAAATTACAAGAATACCAAATACCAATAAAAACTAATACCAAAACAACCGCATCAACAACAAAGACAGACAAAAAAGAAAAAAAACAAAAACGAACAACAAAGGAAAAAGAAAAAAAAGGAAAAAAAAGAAAAAAAAACATGGGAACCAGAAATTTAAAGTAACATGAATTATTTATCCCAGAACATCATGCACGGAGGATTTGCATGTTAGATGACGTCTGCATGATCTCCCCCCCCCCCCTCTGAAAAAAAGAAGAAAAAATAGATGAAAAGATAAAGGCTTAGAAAAGATTTAAAAGAAAAGGAGGAGGAGGAGAAGGAGGAGGAAGAAGAAGAAGAAAAAAAAGAAGGAGGAGGAGGAGGAGGAGGAGAAGAAGAACAAGAACAAGAACAAGGAGAAGGAGAAGGAGAAGAAGAAGGAGGAGGAGGAAGCAAAGAAGGAGGAGAGGAAGGAGGAGCAGGAAGAAGGAGAAGGAGGAGGAGGAGGAAGGAGAAGAAGGAGGAGGAAAGAAGAAGGAGAAGGAGGAGAGAGAAGAAGAAGAAGGAGGAGGAGAAGAAGGAGGAGGAGAAGAAGGAAGAAGGAGGAGAAGAAGAGGAGGAGAAGAAGAAGGAGGAGGAGGAGAAGAAGAAGGAGGAGGAGAAAGAAGAAGAAGGAGAGGAGAAGAAGAAGAAGGAGAAGGAGAAGAAGAAGAAGGAGGAGAAGAAAAGAAGAAGGAGGAGGAGGAGGAGAAGGAGAAGGAGAAGAAGAAAAAGAAGAAGAAGAAGGAGGAGGAGAAGAAGAAGAAGAAGTAGAAAAAGAAGAGAAAAAAAGGAAGAAGGAAAATGAAAAAAAATAAAAACTTTTGAAATGGGTCAAGATTTTAACATGGGTTTTATTATTTTGAAATTGGGATATCATTTTATCAACATTTAAACATTTTGTCACTATTTTTATTAATATTTTGATATTGTGGCCATGTTATCAACATTTAAACATTTTGTCATCATTTTTATTAATAGGAGAAGGGGGAAGGGGGAAGGGGAGGAGGCGGGGATAGGGGCAAAGGGGAGGGGAGGAGGAGGAGGAGGAGATGGAAGGGAAGGAACAGGAGGAGGAGGAGGAGGAGGACACAATATATTTATCTATATCTATCTATTTATAAATTCTTTGAAGTATGTATATGTATATGCATATATATATATATATATATATATATATATATATATATATATATATATATACACATATATACACACACACACATACACACATACATATCTAATCTTTATTTAAATATATCTATCTATATCTATCTATCTTTATTTATTTATCTACCTATCTATCTATATATCTATCTATCTATCTGTCTATATATTATATATATATATATATATATATATATATATATATATATATATATATATATATATATATATATATATATATATATATATATATATATAATAAACACGCACACAAAACGATGAAAAAGAATTGGAAAAAAAAACTCCCCGAATCGAAAAGCCGGCATCTCCAGCGGCGAACAATGGCGCGTAAACGTCAACGGTGAATTTAACGAACACATCAAACTCTCGCGCCTTTGGGAGGGGCCGCTAGGGTGGGTGAGGGTTGTGAATTGTGTGTAAATGATAATGGTAATGATAATGGTAATGATGATGGGGATTTTATTCCTTAGGGATGGGTAACGAGGGTAAGAAAAATGGTGGGGGTGGAGGTTTGAAAAATGGCGGGAAAAAAATTACGGTGATGGTAACGTTGGTGTGTCAACTGCTTAAGGATAGATAAAGTTAAATGAAGTGATGGTTCGACAGACATTTAAAAAGAAAAAAATGTTACAATATCGGGAAACGTATTTTATAAAATAAAAACTATTTTCACCGCTTTGTTTATTATTACCTTTCATCATCATTATCATCACCATCAGCATGGTAATCGCAATCACAATCATCATCATATAATCATCATTTTCATCATCACTTTCACCATAATCATATAATTTTCATCATTTTCACCACCATCATTATCTCATCAATTTCATCATTATCATCATCTTCATCATCACCACCACCCCCACCAGTCACTGAAAACAAAAACAAAAACAACAACAAAAGAAATGAACAACGCTAATCAGTAAGCTTAATAACACCAATTAATTTCCCGAGAATATCCTTTAATGAACACCTGTGGTCTCGAAGCCACGTCCAGCGCCATTGCAGTTGGGTTTGATTGCAGTGGGGGCTCGTCTTTATGTCTGTGTCTGTCTGTCTTATTTTCTGTTTCTGTTTGTTTGATTGCAGTTGGAGCTCGTCTTTTTGTCTGTGTCTGTCTGTCTTATTGTCTGTTTCTGTTTGTATGACTGTGTTTGTCTCGTTTTCTCTCTATATATCTATCTGTTTATCTATCTATCTTTATCTCTCTCTCTATCTCTGTCTTTCTGTCTCTGTCTGTCTGTGTCTGTCTGTATGGCTGTTTGTGCGACTGTTTGTCTGTGTATCTGCTTCTGTCTCTTTCTATCTATCTATCTATCTATTTATCTATCTTTATCTCTATCTCTATCTCTGTCTCTGTCTCTCTCTCTGTCTCTGTCTCTCTCTCTGTCTGTCTCTCTCTCTCTCTCTCTCTCTCTCTCTCTCTCTCTTTATCTCTCTCTCTCTCTCTCTCTCTTTCTTTCTTTCTTTCTTTCTTTCTTCTTCTTTCTTTCTTTCTTTCTTTACTCTCTCTCTCTCTCTCTCTCTCTCTCTCTCTCTCTCTGTCTCTCTCTCTCTCTCTCTCTCTCTCTATATATATATATATATATATATATATATATATATATATATATATATATATACCTATCTATCTATCTCCATCTCCGGCTCCCTCTCCCTTTCCCTCCCTCCCTCTCTATTTATCTATCTCTCTCTCTATCTATCTATCTATCTCTCCTTCCCTCCCTCCCTCCCTCCCTCTTCCCCTCTCTCATTCTCTCTCTCTCTCTCTTCCTCCTCCATCTTCATCATCATCTCCGTTCTTCCTGCAACGAGAAGTTAATTTCAAGAATTAATAGTAATTATTGATAATATTTTAAGGATGCAATGTTTCGAGGTAAAAGAGAAGAGAAAGAGGAAGAGGGAGAAGAAGAAAAGAGGAAGAGAGAGAGACGAAGGAAGAAAAGGGAAGAGAAGGAAATGGAGAAGGAAAAGGAATATAGGAAATAATAGAGAAAAAGGAAGAGGAGTAAGAAAAAGGAAGAGAGGAAATGAAGAGAGAAAAGAATAGAGAAAAGGGAAGAGGGAGAAGGAGAAGAAAAGAGGAAGAGAGAGAGTCGAAGGAAGAAAAGGGGAGAGAAGGAAAGAGGGAGAGAGACGAAGGAAGAAAATAGAAGAGAGGAGATAAAGACGGAAAAAGAAGAGAGAAAAGGAAGAAGGAAAAAGAAAGATGGAGAGGAAGAAAGAATAGGGATGAGGGAGAAAGAGGAAGAGAGAGAAGAGAAGAAAAGCGAAAGAGGGAGAAAGACGAAGGAAGAAAAAGGAAGCGAGAAAAGAAAAGGGATGAGGGGGGGAAAAAGAAAAATTGGGAGAGAAAGAAGAAGGGGAAAGAGCATAAGAAAGAATAAAGAAGAAAGGAAGGAAGATGGGAAAGGAAAAGGAAAACGAGAAAGAAAGAGAATAAAAGAAAATTAAGAGATTATAGAAGAGGAAGAGAGAGGAGTCTTGGGAGAAAGGAAAAATGAGAGAGAATCAAGAATAGGAAGAGGGACAATAGAAGAAGAGAACAGAAAGAGAGAGAAAGATGATAATAAGAGAGAGAAAGAGAATAGGAAGGGAGAGAAAGAGAATAGGAAGGGAGAGAAAGAGAATAGGAAGAGAGAGAGAGAGAAAGAGAATAGGAAGAGAGAGAAAAAGAATAAGAAGAAAGAGAAAGAATAAGAAGAGAAAGAAAGAACAGGAAGAGAGAAAAAAGAATAAGAAGAGAAAAAAAAAGAGAACAGGAGAAGGAGAAAGAGAACAGGAAGAAAGAAAGAGAATGAAAGAGAACAGGAAGAGAGAAAAAAGAATAAACAGAAAAAAGAAAGAGAACAGGAGAAGGGGAAGCGAGAGAGACACAATTCACGTTTCCCGCCATTATTACCCTCCATCTATCTCTCTTTTGGCGGGATCTCCATTCGCCCCGGCTGCTAAGGTCGATTATTTTGAATTAAGCAATCAGCCACAGAGCCTTATGGCCTCCGGAGCTGTTATTTGCACTGGGAGTTATGGCAGGTCGGAGCCGTGGCGGAATTGGCGTTTTTTTTGTTTTTTGTTTTTTTTTTTTCTTTTTTTTTTTTTTTATCTCTGTCTGTCTTTCTTACTTTAAGTTTCTTTTTTTTCTTCTTTTCTTTATTTCTTTTTGGCTTTTTGTTTGTTTGTTTGTTTTTTTGTTTTATGTTTATCTGGATTTTTTTTTCTTTATTTCTCTCTCTCTCTCTCTCTCTCTCTCTCTCTCTCTCTATTTCTCTCTCTCTCTCTCTCTCTCTCTCTATTTCTCTCTCTCTCTCTCTCTCTCTCTCTCTCTTTCATCCCCCTCCTTCTCTTACATTTTTCCATTTTTCCTCTTCCTCTTCTTTAAATCCTAATCTTCACCAACAGCCATGTATTCTTCTTTTCTTTCTCTTCCTTTTTTCGTTTTTTACCATCTTCTCCTCCCTATCTCGTCTCTTATCAACATCAACATTCCTCTCTATCTCCCTTCTTCTCTTCTTCCTTTTTTTTTCTTTTTTTCTTTCTTTCTTTTTTCCTTCGACTCTAAAAATCTCATTCTCTCACGCTGGGTTTGTCTTCTTTGTGGGCTGTGTGGGGAGAGGGAGAGGGAGAGGGAGAGGGAGAGGGAGAGGGAGAGGGAGAGGGAGAGGGAGAGAAGGAGAAGGAGAAGGAGGAGAACGATAAGGAGAGAGAGACAGAGACAGACGCAGATACAGACACAAGCACAGACAGACAGGCACAAAGACAATCACATAAACGCACACACACACAAAGAAAAGGAAAACACACACACCCCCCGCACCCTCCCCCCCCACACACACCCCTCCCACACACACACACCCTTCCCCCTCCCACACACACACACACCCACCCCCCCCCCCACACACACACACACCTTCCCCCCACACACACACCCTTCCCCCCCCCCCACACACACACCCGCACCCCCCCACACCGTGCCCCCCACACACACCCACCCCACCCCCACACACCCGCACCTCCCCCCACACACACCCACACCCTCCCCACACACACACTCCCGCACCCCTCCCCCACACACACACCCTCCCCCACACACACACACACCCCCACACACACCCCGCACCCCCTCCACACCCACACCCACCCACCCCACCACACACCCCCCCTCCCCCCCACACGCACACACCCGCACCCACCCCACACCCGCACCCCCACACACACACACACACGTGGCCCTTTACGTAATTTCCATTGAATAAAACCATAAATCTCACGCGGCCTAATGTGGCTTCGGACTGATGAGTTCGCTTCTCGACGCGTCATAAATTATGGCCTTTGTTTACGTCGTCACCTTTCCTATATATTTCTTTTCTTTTCTTTTTTTTTTCTCTATCTTTCTTTTTTTTGTCTTTACGTTTTTTTTCTTTTTTACTTTTTTTCTTTTTTTTCTTTATTTTATTTATTATGGCCTTTGTTTGCATCGTCACCTCGTATTTTTTTTTTATTATTCTTTTTCTTTTCTATCAAATTCGGTCTGTTTTTGTCTCTGTTATGTTCTGTTTCTGTTTGTGTGTGTGTGTACTGTGTGTGTGTGTGTACTGTGTGTGTGTGTACTGTGTGTGTGCGTGTGTCCGTGTGTTTTGTTTGTGAGTTTGTTTGTGTAGGTACGTATTCATGTGTGTGTGTGTGTCTGTGTGGGTATGTTTTTGTGTGTGTGTGTGTGCATGCGTAGGTGTGTAAGCATGCGTCTGTTTTGTTTTGCCAGAAATAAATACATGTTTATATACACTGAAGCCTCTCCTTGAGTTAAACATATTCTAAAAATAGATTTTGCGATAAGCCTTTTATATCAAACTCGGAAAAAATATTTCTCAAATAAAACTCTGACAAGAAACTGATAAAGAAATATCCTATAATTTTCTTCGATGAAAAAATGTCTTCTTTCATAAAAATAAATAAATAAATAAAT
>NC_091554.1:44001485-44003985 GCF_042767895.1 Penaeus vannamei | reverse complement strand
ACCAAAGAGATTCCCCCGAACCCACAAACGTCGCGAAAACGTTGATACCAAATATGGAATGAGTGACGTCACCGCAATTAAAGGCCAATTAATCACCGAAATGATCGATCAACCGCGCACGTAATTAAACACTCGAGAAATTATTTTCGTGGTTGTTAACTCCGGTTGGTGGTGGTGGGGGGGGGGGGTTATGGAGGGGAGAGGGAGGAGGAGGAGGAAATGGTAGAAGGGGAGGAGGTGGGGAAGGTGGGGGGAGAGAGGAGAGAGGGAAAGAGGAGGAGGGGGAGAAGATGGGGAAGGGAGAGGAGGAGGAGAACGATGGGGAGGAGGAGGGGGAGTAGCAGCAGGAGAAGGAGGAGGAAGAAAAAGAAAAAAAAACGAAGGAAGAAGGAGAAGAAGAAGAGAATGAAGAAGCGCAGAAGTAGGGAAAAAAGAGAAAAAGAAAGAGGGTAAGAGAAAGCGAAAGTCAAACAAAAGCAATAACAAATAAAAGGACTAAAAAAAAAAGAGAGAGAGAGAGAGAGAGTGAGAGATAAAAGTACAAAAACAGGAGGAGGAAAATTAGGAAGAGCGAAATCAGGAGGACGCGATGTGCAGGATACCCCCCCCCTACCCCTCCCCCTTGAGTCTTAGCGTAGCCGAGCGGAGCCTCAAGACCCGCCTCAAGGACTACCTTTTGGAGGCGAAGGAAGGGGAGGGAGGAGGGAGAAGAAAAAGGAAGGAGAGGGATGGTAGGAATAAGGAGGGGGGAAGAGGAAGCAGGAGAAAGGAAGGAGGTGAGGGAAGGGAGAGGAGGGAGGGAGGAAGACGAAGCAAACAGGAAGAAGGGAAGAGTTAAGATGGAACTGAAGAGAGAGGAAAGATGGAGGAAGGAGAAAGGAAGTACAGAAGAAGAGGGAAGGAGGGAGGAGTTAGGATGGGATTGAGGAGGGAGGAAAGAGGAAGGGAGACGGAGGAGGGAGGAAAGAGGGAGGGAGGCGGAGGAGGGAGGGAGAGAGGGAAGGAAGGGTCATTTTGCTCTAAATTTTAGCGATGAGAGAATCATGACACTGTCAGTGACGGTATGAGTATGTGGGTCAGTGTGAAGATATACATATGTACGTACGTACATATTTACATACATACGTACTTCCTTACTGACTGACTGATTGACTTACTAACTTACTAACTTCCTTACATACGTACAGACAGGCATGCATACATACGTATGTACATACATATATACGTATATACATAGATATATACGTATATACATACCTACATACATACGCGCATACATACATATATACTTACATCCATCCATCCATACATACATATATTCGTATACTTATAGGTAATTGAGTAGGTATATAGGCAGGTAGTTACATAGATAGAAAGAGACAGAGAGAGAGCGAGAAAAAGAGAGAGAGACAGACAGACAGACACACAGACAGATAGACAGACACACAGATACAGACAAACAGACAGACAAACAGACAGACACACAGACAGACAAACAGACCGACGGACAGACAGATACAGACAGATAGGCTGACAGATACAAACAGACCGACAGCCCAAAGTGATCACCAGCAAAATTCGACTCGCATTTCTAAACAAACAGCATCCCAAAATAATGAAATTAAAAGCCATCAATCATTTAACATATCGCAAATGTTCATGCATATCATATAACAATTAACACCTACTACACTAAAAAAAAATGAACACTTGTATAAACAGTGAACAAAAATCATGAACACTTGTGCAAATATCAGTTTCTTTTGACAGAATTTTGATGCGATTAAGAATAAGAAAGAAAGAAAGAAAAAAAAGATAGACAATAAGTCTTTAAATATATTTTAAAAATGATTTTACGAGAGAAGAGTGAACACAAGACCAGACTTGAACTCATCACAAAAATGATGATTTAGGGGAATAGCAACGAGAGATTAATGTTTTGTGATGAAGGAAAATTTTAGAAAGATTGATATATATGTGATGCTTCTGGTTTAGCTTAATAGCTTTGGGAAAGTTTAATGAATAGCAGTAGGAAAATCTGATTAATAGCTTTGGGAAAGTTTAATGAATAGCAGTAGGAAAATCTGATTAATAGCTTTGGGAAAGTTTAGTTAATAGCATTTGGAAAGTCTACTTAATAGCATTGGGAAAGTCAAATTGATATCATTGGGAAAATCTGATTACTAGCATTGGGAATGTTTAGTTAATAGCAGTAGGAAAATCTGATTAATAGCTTTTGGGAAAGTTTAATTAATAGCATTGGGAAAGTCTAATTGATATCATTGGGAAAATCTGATTAATAGCATTGGGAAAGTTTAATTGATAGCATTGGGAAAATCTGATTAATAGCTTTTGGGAAAGTTTAATTAATAGCATTGGGAAAGTCTAATTGATATCATTGGGAAAATCTGATTAATAGCTTGGGAAAGTTTAGTTAATAGCAGTAGGAAAATCTGATTAATAGCTTTTGGGAAAGTTTAATTAATAGCATTGGGAAAGT
>NC_091554.1:43993985-43996485 GCF_042767895.1 Penaeus vannamei | reverse complement strand
AAAGAAGAAGAAGAAGAAGAAGAAATAGAAGAAGAGGAAGACGACAGCGAAGAAGAAGAAGAAGAAGAAAAAGGAAAAGAAAAGAAGCAAAATTTAGGCAGACTATAACCATAACTTTCTCTTGGGATGTTTAGGATTGCAATATTAGGAGGGAGGCCTTATTTGTTTAGGGCGGGGGGGGGGGGATAGAGGAAGAGAGAGGGAGAGAGAGAGAGAGAGTGAGTGAGAGACAGATGGAGAGATAAACACACACACACACACACACACAAATAATAATAATAATGATAATGATAATATTAATGAAAATAAAATTAAAAAATAAAACAGAGTGAGACAAACAGACAGACAGACAGAGATACTATGTTTATACGTCCATGCCTGTCTGCGTGTTGTGTTTAATCAAAACAAAGGAGTAAAAAAACGATATCTATTTATCTATCTTGCCTATCTATCTATCCTCCTTAATATCCGCATTAACCGTACCATCCACATGTCTATCACCTGACCGCCCCCCCCCCCCCCAAAAAAAAAAAAGGAATACACCTTAATAAACAAAGAAAAATATCTTTTATTATATTAATTATTTATTTCATCTTTATTATCTTTATTATCTTGTGTATCTTTATTATACGAAATATATCTCCAAGAAACTGCCGAAGAAAAGCAAGAATTTTGATTGCACTTTTGATAGGAATCCGTATTTATTATTATTATTATTATTTTCGTTTTATTTCGTTTAATTAAGGTGGTCGTTATAGTGGGACTTACCGGATGGACGTTATGTCTAATATTTCTTGTTTACGTAAAAAAATGATAATTTATAAGCAGTATATAAATGAATTAAAGGTAAATAAATTGATAGATAAATGAATAGACGATAGATTTATAAATTGGTAAATCAAATAATAGATAAATACGAAATAATGAACAAAATTGATAAACGAATAGATAAATAAATAAATAGATAAAAACAAACAAATAGATAGATAAAATAAATTGATATATAGATAAAAAATAAATAGACAGATACAAATAAATAGATAAAACAAATATATGAATACATAAAAATAAATTGATATATATATTTTAAAAAATAAATAGATAGATAAAACAAATATATAAATAGATAAAAAATAAGTAGCAAAATACAACAGAAAACCTCCCTTAATCCCCCTCACCCCCTCACCCCTTCCCAGCCCCCCCCCCCCTCGTCTCGACATAGCCTTGTTAGCATGATCTAAAGTAAGTGCGGCGCAGTTAAGTTAATGACCCAAGCATCACTAATTATCCTGATTGGATTTATAAAGTCTGTGGTTTTACGAAGAACTTGGGCGCGGAGAAGCTGGCTAACCTTCCCGAAATCTTTTTTTTTTCTTTCTTTCTTAAGTAATTCTTGTTTTTTTTTTCTTTTTTTTCTTAATAATTCTTGTTTATTTTCCTTTAAAATTCTTGTTTTTCTATCTTTTTTTTAAAGTAATTCTTGTTTTGTAATCGCTTTTTAAAAATAATTCTTGTTTTATTAAATCTTTTTTTCTTAATCTTGTTTTTTTCAATTATTTTTGTTTCTTAATAATTTTTTTTAAACTTTTTTTTTCGTAATAATTCTTGTTTTATCAATCTTTTTTTTTAATTCTTTATCTTTTTCAATATCTTTTTCTTAATAACTCTTTAATTTTTTTTTAATTTTTTTTTCTTGATCATCCTTGTTTTGTTTTTTTTTTGTTTTTTTTTTTTTATCAAAGAGTGATTAAGATCGTAAGTTCAGATAACGGGAAAATGAGAAGGAGAAGAGGAGGAAAAAGAGAAAGAAGAGGGAGTAAGAGAAGGAAAAGAGGGGGAGGAAGGAGGAGGAGGAGGAGATAGGAATAGGTAGAAGAAGAAGAGGAAGAAGAAGAAGGAGACAGGAAGAATTAGAAGAAAAAAAAGTAAAAGAAGCATAAGCAGAAGAAGAAGAAAAAGAAAAAGAAAAAAAAAGGAACAGAACTAAGAAGGAGAAGGAGAAGAAGAAGAAAAGAAAAGACCAAAGGAAGAAGAAGAAGGAAATTAGAAGAACAAAAAGAAAAAAAAGAAAGCAAAGAAAATAAAAATGAGAAAAAAAGAAGAAAACGAAAAAAAAATAAAATAAAATAGAAAAAATAAAAATGAGAAAAAAAAGAAACCAAAGGTAAAAAAAACACAATTAAGCCTAAAGCCCAAGCCCAAATAACACACTCCGAAATGGAGACTAAAATCATCGAGAATTAGCGACGTCTGAGGCGTTCATTTCGGCGCCATTGCGAAGACCTGTCCAAGAAGAGCTGTAATTAACCTATCCCGGAGCGGAGGCTAATTAACCAGTCCCGTAGGAGAGGTAATTAAGCTATAAATTAGTCCAGACGCCAGTGGGAACCGCAGAGATATACCCGCCACCGAGGTTGCAGGTGGGCGGGTTCCTGAGAGGGAGGGAGGGGGGGTAGGTAGGGAGTGTGGTGGGGGAGTGGGTTAAGATGTAGAGTTGAGG
>NC_091554.1:43986485-43988985 GCF_042767895.1 Penaeus vannamei | reverse complement strand
GTGTGTGTGTCCCTTGTCTCTCTCTCTCTCCATCTTGTGTCTCTCTCTCCCTCCAACTCCACCTTCCCCTTTTCTTCTTTTTCTTGTTTTCCTACCTCCTTCATCTCCCTCCTCCTTCACATTCTTCCTTTTTTCTTTCTTTTTATTCTTTTTTGTCTCCCTCCTTCACTATCTTGTTCCTCGCGGATGCTGTTTCCTTAAGGAGATGCTGCCTTGGCCCGGGAGATGATGATCTGGAAGCGATTAATCCGACCGACTAACGACACCGGGGTTTAAAAGGACCGCATTTGGCACGCTTCTTCTTCTTCAAAAAAAAAAAAAAAAGGGGGGGGGGGGAATCGATTTTATTGTTTACTTTTTTGTTGTTGTTTACTGTGGGGATCGATTTTATTGTTTACTTTTTTGTTTGTGTGGGGATCGATTTTTTTTTTGGGGGGGGTTGTTTGTTTTTGTTTTTCTGTTTTTGGTTGTTTAGATTTTATTTTTATTCCTCTTATTCTTATTCTGATATTTGTATTATTCATTCTTGTTCTTCTTTTTTCTTTTACATTTTCCTCTTTTCTTCTAATCATCATTGTTTCTTTTTCCTTTTTCGTCTTCTCATGTTCATATATATGCTCTTTTCCATCTTCCTTTCTTATTTCAATTTTCCTTCTCCTTCTCTTCCACTCTCGTATTTCTTTCTTCTCTTCTTTTCTTTTCTTATTTATTCTTCCTATATCTGCTCTTTTACATCATCATCTTTTATTTCAATTTTCCTTCTCCTTCTCTTCCCTGTCTTCCCACTCTCGTATTTCTTTCTTCTTTTCTTTTCTTTTCTTATTTATCCTTCCCGCCCCTGCCTCCGTTCACAAGAACAATCCTCTTAAAACATTCAGAAATTCGTTCAGCAAGAACAACCTCTCGTCTCGTGTTAGGTCAAAGGTCATGCGTTTTGCGTGACTGACCTGTTCCTCATGCCTTTCTCATGCAGATTCTGAATGCATGATTTTCAGGATCAGGCAGCCGACGAGGTCATGCGCACAGGAGGTCAGGTCAGGTCAGGTCAGGAGGTCAGGTCGTTGCTGATTCGCTCGTCGGAGACACAGCTGATCGAGAGGATTTGGGTGTGGCCAATCTCGGTCATATGGATGGAAGGATGAGTGGGTGGGTGGATTGATGGATAGATGGATGGATAGATAGATAGATAGAAATGGATAACAATTTGTGTATAAATCCAGATATAGATACAATGTTATAGAAAGACAGATAGATAGGTAGATATGGAAGTAGATAAATACATATATTCATATACATTCGTATATATACATGGATGGATAGATAGATAGATAGATAGACATGCAGGCACACAGACAGACAGACAGACAGATAGGAAGGTCTTTAGACAGATACGTAGATAGATAAATGTGTGTTGTGGATAATGTATATTCGTTTTAATTGTAGTAATTTCGTTTTCAGATTATCATTTCCCGTATTTCATCATTCGTTAACCAGAACTTTTTAACGTCCATAAAAGGAAAATAGAAAAAAAAGAAAGGAGACAAATAGAAAGAAAATAAAAGAAAAAGAAAATACACAATACAAAAAAAAAAAAAAAGAAATAAAAAAAAATGTATAATGAAATGTAAAAAAAGAAAAATTAAAAATTACCCAAAACTTTTTTTTAACATGTAACTTTCTCTTTCCAGGTAAGTGTGTGTTGGTAGCCGCTCCTGCATCTCAATAATGGTTCTCCAGGTCGGGAATTTTCGTAAGTCTGTGATCTAATTAAGATTCATTGTGGAATTAATTAAATTGGTGGTTATTTTTGAGGTATTGTAAAGTGTTGTAAGTCTGTGTTTTCATTAAGATTGTGATGTGTTGTGCCTGTGTTTTAATTAAGATTCGTAGTGGAATTAATTAATTGTGGTTATTTTTAGAGTTTTGTAAAGTGTTGTAAGTGTGTGATCTAATTAAGATTCGTGGTGGAATTAATTAAATTGTGGTTATTTTTTTGTGTTTTGTTAAGTGTTCTAACTGTGTTTTAATTGAGATTCGTAGTGGAATTAATTAATTGTGGTTATTTTTTAGGGTTTTGAAAAATGTTTAGAGTCTTGGAATACTTAAAAACTGATTTAAAAGGAAAACAAGTGGTTAGACTTTATTATGAACTCTTTATGAAAGATTGAATTAAATTAGATTCAAAATGGTTTGATTCAGTTACAGTTGGGTCTGTAAATTGTATATCGCAATGTGTTCGAATATCTGGAAATTAATATAAAAGAAAATGGGTGATTAGATATTTGGAAACTATATCAATGATGAGATTAAATTTAATTTAGTTAGATTCAGTTTAGAATTGTTTATGTATTGTAAAGTTGTAGTTTTCAGATACCTAGAAAATTGTTTAAGAGGAAAGAGAGAGCTTAAAATAGTGGAAATATATTAATGATGAGATTAGGTTAAATTCAGTTAAAATTAGTTTATATATTAAAAAGTGTTGTAGTGTTAAGGTACTTAG
>NC_091554.1:43976485-43981485 GCF_042767895.1 Penaeus vannamei | reverse complement strand
AGAAAGAAAGAATGAAAGAGAGACAGACAGACAGACAGACAGACAGACAGACAGACAGACAGACAGACAGACAGACAGACAGACAGACAGACAGACAGACAGAAAGAAAGAAAGATAGAAAGAGAGAGAGAGAGAGAGAGCCTCTTCCCTCCTCCATACAAGGCCTGGCTCGCGAGAGAAAATATTCCTCCTCAAGTGAGACGCGCGAGAGCGGGTGTTGCCAAGAGAGCAGGGAGCGAGGAAGACGTCAAAGGGTTAAGAGGGAGAAAGAAAGAGAGAAAGAGAGAGAGAAAAAATAAGAAGAAGAGGGTTGAGAGGGAAAGGGAGAAAGAGAGAAAGAAAGAGAGAGAAAAAGAATAAAGAAGAGAAAAGAGAAAGAGAAACAATTGAGAAAAAGAAGAAAGAGAGAGAAAAACATTAAGAAGAAGAGAGTTAAGAAAGAGAAAGAGGGAAATAGAGAAAAGAGAAAGAAAGAAGAGGAAGAAAAAGAGAAAGAGAAAGAAAATGAGAAAAAAAGAAAAAAAGGACAAATAGAAAGTAGAAGAGGGAGAAAGAAAGAGAGAAACAGAGAAAGAAAGATTGAAAAATAGAAAGAAAGAAGGGAGAGAAGAAGGATAGAAAAGGAGAAAGAGAAAGAAAGAAGGGAGAGAAGAAAGAGACAAAAAGAGAAAGAGAAAGAAAGAAGGGAGAGAGGGAGAAAGAAAAGATAAACAGAGAGAAAGAGAAAGAAAGAAGGGAGAGAAGACAGATTAATAAATAGACAATAGAGGGGGGGGGGGGGCTGAAGGGAGAAGGAAAGCGACAGAATAACAGACAGACAGCAAAGAGGGGGTGGGGGGGGGGTAAAGAAAAAGGGAGATAGAACGCGACGGAATAACAAACAGACAGACAATAAAGAAGGGGGAGATAAGAAATATAGGAATAGAAGACAACAGAATAACATACAGACGAACAGACAACAAAGAGGAGGGGTAATAAATACAGGGAGAGAAGACAACAGAATAAAAGACGACAGAGAGAAAGGGAGATAATAGATAAAGCAAAAAAAGGTCATCAGAATAACAAACAAACAAACATTAAATAAAAGGAAGGACGCAAATTTATGAATCAGTAATTGTCATTTTTAAATCAGGTATTAATTATTAATCAATAATTTTACATGTACTGCCGATTGTTAAGTATACATCACTAATAATTAACAGCTAATTAGGCATTAATTAGTATTATTATTAATAGATAAACATAAACAGACATAGAGAGAGATAAATAGATGAAATAGAGAAACAAATAAATAAAAAATCTTCCGCTTCTCATTCTTCTTCCTTTTTCTTCTTCTTTTTATTATTCATATTCGTCCTTCGTCTTCTGCTTCTTCTTCTTCTTTTCTTTTTCTTCTACTAATGATACAATTATTACTTTCTTCTTCTTTCTTCTTGTACGGACTCTTTCTCTTTCTCCTTCTTCTCATTCTTCTCATTCTCCTTCTCCTTCTCCTTCTCATTCTTCTCCTTCTCTTTCTCATTCTTCTCCTTCTTTTTCTCCATCTCCTTCTCCTTCTTTTTCTCCTCCTTCTTTTTCTCCTTCTCTTCCTCCTTCTCCTCCTCCTTCTCCTTCTCCTTCTCCTTCTCCTTCTCCTTCTCCTTCTTCTCTTTCTCTTTCTCGTTCTCTTTCTCCTTCCTCTCCTTCTCCTTCTCCTTCTCCTTCTCCTTCTCCTTCTCCTTCTCCTTCTCCTTCTCCTTCTCCTTCTCCTTCTCTTTCTCTTTCTCCTTCTCCTCCTCCTTCTCCTTCTCCTTCTCCTTCCCCTTCTCCTTCTCCTTCTCCTTCCTCCTTCCCCTTCTCCTTCTCCTTCCCCTTCCCCTTCCCCTTCCCCTTCCCCTTCCCCTTCCCCTTCCCCTTCCCTTCCCCTTCCCCTTCCCCTTCCCCTTCCCCTTCCCCTTCCCTTCCCCTTCCCCCTTCCCTTCTCCTTCTCCTTCCCCTTCTCCTTCCCCTCCTTCCCCTTCTCCTCCTCCTTCTCCTTCTCCTTCTCCTTCTCCTTCTCCTTCTCCTTCTTCTCTTTCTCTTTCTCTTTCTCTTTCTCCTTCTCCTTCTCCTTCCCCTTCTCCTTCTCCTTCTCCTTCTCCTTCTCCTTCTCCTTCTCCTTCTCCTTCTCTTTCTCTTTCTCCTTCTCCTCCTCCTTCTCCTTCTCCTTCTCCTCATCCCCCTCCCCCTCCACCTTCCCTCCCCCTTCCCCTTCCCCTTCCCTTCCCCTTCCCCTTCCCCTTCCCCTTCCCTCTTCCCCTTCTCCTCCTCCTTCTCCTTCTCCTTCTCCTTCTCCTTCTCCTTCTCCTTCTCCTTCTCCTTCTCCTTCTCCTTCTCCTTCTCCTTCTCCTTCTCCTTCCCCTTCCCCTCCCCCTTCCCCTTCCCCATCCCCCTCCCCCTCCCCTTCCCCTTCCCCTTCCCCTTCCCCTTCTTCCCCTCCTCTCTCCCCTTCCCCTTCCCTTCCCCTTCCCCTTCTCCTTTTCCTTCTCCTTCTCCTTCCCCTTCTCCTTCCCCTTCTCCTTCCCCTTCTCCTCCTCCTTCTCCTTCTCCTCATCAATTTCCTTTTTCTTCCACTGTTCATTTTCCTTCTGCCTCTTTCCTTCTTCCGTTCCCTCTTCCTTTCCATCCCTCCCTATTCCCATCTTCATTTTTGACTGAAACGTTAAAAAAAGAATATTTATACCCACATAAATAGACACACACACAAACTGCTTCTACATGAACCGTATTAATTAAAAGACCGACACAAATTCAACTGAAAAAATATAATAAATACTTTTATTTATTTATTTATTTATTATTATTATTATTATTATTATTATTATTATTATTATTATTATTATTATTATTATTATTATTATTATTATTATTATTATTATTATTATTATTATTATTATTATTATTATTATGATTATTATGATTATGATTATGATTATGATTATGATTATGATTATGATTATGATTATGATTATGATTATTATGATTATTATGATTATTATGATTATTATGATTATTATGATTATTATGATTATTATGATTATTATGATTATTATGATTATTATGATGATTATGATGATTATGATGATTATGATGATTATGATGATTATGATGATTATGATGATTATGATGATTATGATGATTATGATGATTATGATGATTATGATGATTATGATGATTATGATGATTATGATGATTATGATGATTATGATGATTGTTATTGTTATTGTTATTGTTATTGTTATTGTTATTGTTATTGTTATTGTTATTGTTATTGTTATTGTTATTGTTATTGTTATTGCTATTGTTATTGATATTAATTATTTATTTATTTATTATTTTTTATTTTATTAGTATTTGTTCTTTCTTTTTTTTACTCTCACGATGGAATGAAAGAAGCACAAGAGATTGCTTGCAACGGCTAGATTGCGCAGCTAAATGAGAAATTCTCATTTAAGCTGCGTACCGTCTTGGAATGAAAAGTAAGGGAATATTTGTCTACGGAAATTCATTAATTTATGCCTACATTTTGTAAGAATATATATGTGTGTGTGTGCTTTTGTATGCGCCCGAGTCTCTCTCTCTCTCTCTCTCTCTCTCTCTCTCTCTCTCTCTCTCTCTCTCTCTCTCTCTCTCTCTCTCTCTCTCTCTCTCTCTCTCTCTATCTCTATCTCTATCTCTATCTCTATCTCTATCTCTCTATCTCTCTATCTCTCTATCTCTCTATCTCTCTATCTCTCTATCTCTCTATCTCTCTATCTCTCTATCTCTCTATCTCTCTATCTCTCTATCTCTCTATCTCTCTATCTCTCTATCTCTCTATCTCTCTATCTCTCTATCTCTATCTCTATCTCTATCTCTATCTCTATCTCTATCTCTATCTCTCTCTCTCTCTCGCTCTCTCGCTCTCTCGCTCTCTCGCTCTCTCGCTCTCTCGCTCTCTCGCTCTCTCGCTCTCTCGCTCTCTCTCTCTCTCTCTCTCTCTCTCTCTCTCTCTCTCTCTCTCTCGCTCTCTCTCTCTCTCTCTCTCTCTCTCTCTCTCTCTCTCTGTGTGTGTGTGTGTGTGTGTGTGTGTGTGTGTGTGTGTGTGTGTGTGTGTGTGTGTGTGTGTGTGTGTGTGCGTGCGTGCGTGCGTGCGTTCCCTAATTACCTTGAAGAAGAGAAAGAAAAACAACATAAGCAATACCAAGATGAAATTAGTTCTCGGGGCAGATTATCTATGAATTAACTACTTTCTTTGGTCTGTGTCTCCCACTCCCTTCCTCCTCCTCCTCCTCCCCTTATTCCCTTCTTCTTTCTTCTCCTCCTATTCCCCCCTTTCCTCCACTTATCCCATCTCTCGCTCCCCTTCCATCCCCCCTCTCCCGTCTTCCTCCTACCCCCCCTACCCCATCGTCCCCGTCTCTGATTGGCTGAACGCACTGACCAATCAGCGCCCATCTTCGGCCCGAGAGGAGGGAAGGGGGAGAGGGGGAGGGAGGAGGGGTCGAAGGAAGAGGGATAGGGAGAGGGATAGGAGAGGTGGGAAAGGGGGAAGAGGGGAAAGGGAGAAGTAGGGAAATGGGAATAGGAGGGGGGAGGTTCTAAGCAAGGTATCTCCTTCATCAACACATTTCTCAGGTACCTAATTTCCTTGGGAGATCTCAGGAGCCCCTTTCAGTATTTTCGCTACAGGAAAACACTTTAACTTCATCGTTTACCCATCAATAATCTTTTTTATGAACAAGTCTGACCCGAAGCAATTTCTCTTTACGTTTTCATAGAGCGCAGACGCGGCGAGCCCATTAGTGATTCTCCCGGCCGCGAGATGGCGTTGGTCCTCCCGCCTCCCGCATTCTTCGACTTCCCGCCATAATAATTTATCGCATTCCGAGCACGAGGTTCGCGCAAGAAATAATCTCCGCCTCGGCCCATCTCTGTAAGGAACCGGAAAGGACATTTACGAGCGCGGCCCAAGATGGACGCTCATCTCGCTCGTCTCCGCA
>NC_091554.1:43951485-43966485 GCF_042767895.1 Penaeus vannamei | reverse complement strand
TCATGTGTGTTTGTGCGTGTGTCTTTTTGTTTGTTGTCGTGTGTATGTGTGTGTGTGTGTGTGTATCTGTGTGTGTGTGTGTTGTATTCACTACTGTATTTTAAAAATCTATTTATCCAGGTATTTTATTCTATATCCTTTTGTGAATCGTTTTATTTGTTTGAAATTACATATTTTCTATTCTGTATATTGCTCTTACGATTGCCAGTCGATAACTATGTAGAATTATTTGAATTAATTTCTTTTCTTTTTTGTTATCTTTTATTTCATTCTATTTTTTATTGTATTAAAAAATAATAATTGTATCTTTTATGATTTTTATTCATTATTTTTTATTGTTTTATCAGTTTGTTATTGTTCTTGGTTTATTATAATTTCTATTCAGATATTGTGTGCGCAATTAAATTATTTTGATTTTTTCCCCTTTTTATATATTTTTTAGATAGAAATGTGGTATTCTTGATATCTAAATGTTTTTTTAATCCTTTCAGGTGAGTACAAGCTTTATTCATGTCCTGAGTCTTCTGAAGCCATTTGTGGTGAGTAAGAGAGATTATAGAACGCTTATGTACTGAATATAGTTTAGAAGTGGATATTGGTTGTGCGCGGATATGGCTCTGTGTGTGTGTGTGTGTGTGTGTGTGTGTGTGTGTGTGTGTGTGTGTGTGTGTTTGTGTGTGTGTGTGTGTCTGTGTCTGTGTCTGTGTCTGTGTCTGAGAGAGAGAGAGAGAGAGAGAGAGAGAGAGAGAGAGAGAGAGAGAGAGAGAGAGAGAGAGAGAGAGAGAGATCTGAGAGATCTGGGAAATCTAGAGAGAGAGGGAGAGAGAGAGAGAGGGAGAGAGAGAGAGAGGGAGAGAGAGAGAGAGACCGAGAGAGAGAGACCGAGAGAGAGAGACCGAGAGAGAGAGACCGAGAGAGAGAGACCGAGAGAGAGAGAGAGAGAGAGAGATCTAGAAAGAGAGAGAGGGAGAGAGAGGCATATCCGTGTAATGAATATTTTAACTTATCTGGGAAACTTGTTTTATATCAACAAGCCTATTCTTTAACTGTAACCATATGACTCAATTATACTTTTTTATCACGAACTGAAGTACTCCCTTGATTAATAACCAAGACAAGGTTGACGATTAAAACGCTGATAAGAAATATAACAATTAATCGAACATCTAATCTTTATAGATGTCTTAATAATTACAGAAATATGTCAGCTTAATCTCTTTATCGCTTATATTAAATACCACAAAGGTCATGTTATAGATTAATCGCCATACGTCATCACCCTTAAAGGCACATGCCCAGACGACGACTATATTAGCGGGGGGAGGGGGAGGGGGGTTGTAAAGAAGTCTGTCCGCGGAGGTCAGAGGTCAGGATAGGTCAGAGGTCAGGAGGAGGTCACGGTGGGCGGAGTTCTTGTGCGAACTCTTTGTCGTTTTTTTCTAAATTGTTGTTGTTGTAGGTTTTGTTTTTATTTTGTTGTTGTAGGTTTTGTTTTTATTTTGTTGTTGTGATTTTACTTCCTTTATTTTGTGTATATAATCATTTTTTATTATTATTATTTTTTTTTTTTTGAGGGGGGGGGGTATTTTTGTTATGGGTAACGTTAATGTGGTTGATGATGTGGTGTACTTGTACTTGTTTGATAAAAATTCTGATTTTCAATTCACTATTACAGTGGCACAGACTATTATAATAATGATCACTATTATTATCGGCATCGTCATCATCATCTCCTTCATTATCCTCATCTCTGCTATTGGTATCATCATCATCATCATCATCATCATTGCAATTAATTTTATAATATATTTTTCATTTCCATTGCATCACAACCTTCACCACAATCATCATTATCATCACAATCACATTCGTAAGCATTGATTCATTATCATCTCTAGCACAACCATCTTCATCACTCACCATCATCACCAACGTACCTCCCTCCCTTCCCCTTCCCCCCTCCCCGTGTGTCAGCTCCCGCCTCTCTTCCCTCCCTTTCCCTTCGTCTCACCCCTCTCTCCCCCTCTCTCCTCCTTCCCCCCCCCTCTCCCTCCCTTCTCCTCCCCTTTTCCCCCTATCATTCCCCCTCCCCCTCCTTTTCCCTCCTCTCCCCCTCCCCTCCTCTTCCCCTCCCCTTCCTCTCTCTCCCCTCCCCTCCCCTCCCCTTCCTCTCTCTCCCCTCCCTGTCACCCCTCTCCTCCCCCCTCCCTCCCTCCTCCCATATATCTTAATCACCCCGCTAAGAGACGAAAATTCCCCCACATCTGCTTATCTAATTTGCATACCTGTAATGTCTCGCCTAATTAACGGGGAGATATTTTTAATTATCAGTTAAAGGGACATCTCATAATCAGGTCGTTAACTGGATTGGAGATAGGTCGTTGGAGAGAGGGAAGGGGGAGGGAGGTAGGGGTGAGGGAGGGGAATGTGGCTCTTGTGGTGGGGGGTGGGGGTGAAGGGAGGAGGGGAGAGGGAGAAGGAAGGAGGGGCGTAGGAGGGAGTGTGGCTCTTATTGTGGGGGGAGGGGGTGATAGGAGAGGAGGGAGAGAGAGGGAGTGAATGGCTCTTGTGGTAGAGGGGAGGGGGTGATGGGAGAGGGGAAGAGGGTAGTGAGGAAGAGAGGAATGTGGCTCTTGTGGTGGGGGAGGAGGGTGGCCGGGGGAGGAGGGGGAAGGGGTATGTCTCTTGTGGTGGAGGGGGGAGGGGGTGACGGGAGGAGGGGGGAAAAGGGGAATGTGACTCTTGTGGCTCTTGTGGTGGAGGGAGAGGGTGATGGGAGGAGGGAGGAAGGGGAATGTAATCTTGTGGTGGGGGGAGGGAAGGAAGGGTAAATGTATTTGTTTGTGTCTACGAATAGTTAATGAGTGAAGGTGATTGCCTTTAGGTGCCATAAGCTTTCTGTTGGAGAGTATGTGTGTTGTGTTGGTGAGGTGGGGGAGAGGGGGAGGAGAGGAGAGGGAGGAGAGAGGGAGAGGGAAAGGGAAAGAAGAGAGAAGGGAAAGGGAAAGGGAAGGGAAAGGAAGGAAAGGGAGAGAGAGAGAGAGAGAGAGAGAGAGAGAGAGAGAGAGAGAGAGAGAGAGAGAGAGAGGGGGGGGGGGGGAATTGAGACATAGAGGGGGAGGGAGAAGAGAGAGAAAGAAAAAAAAAGAAAAAAGAGAAAGGAAAAGACGGACATGATAAACAGACAGACATACAGACATATTTTAAGAGATTCTTCTCCATCTCCCTCTGTTTATCGCTCTCTATTTCCGTTTATTTGGTCTCTTTGGCAAATGTGTGTTTTCCTTTCGTCTCAAGGTCAGCGCGAGACAGCTTGTATGTGTGTTGTGGAATTTACGTCGAAAAAAACTGCAAAAGGGAATAACGAAGGAAGAAAAAGGGAGACACAGGCACATGGCGAAGGGGTTTTTGGTGTGTTGCTTATTCTTGTGTTTTTTTTTCTTGTTTTTCATGTCGTTGTTCGTTTTGTAGTGTGTGTGTTGGGGGAGGGGGTTGTGTGTGTGCGGATGTATGTTTGTGTTTGTGTGTGTGTGTGTGTGTTTGTTTATGTTTGTGTTTGTGTTTGTGCTTGTGTGTGTGTGTGTGTGTGGGTGCGGATGTGTGTTTGTGTGTGTGTGTGTGTGTGTGTGTGTGTGTGTGTGTGTGTGTGTGTGTGTGTGTAGGTGTGTGTTTGTGTGTGTGTGTGTGTGTGTGGGTTTGGGTTTGCGTGTGTGCGTTTGTGTTTGTATGTGTGTGTGTATGTTTGTTTGTAGTCGTGTGTGTGTGTGTGTTTGGGTTTGGGTTTGTTTGTGTGTGTTTGTGTGTGTGTGTGAGCTCACGTGCGTTTCTGTGTATGACTATAAGGCTGCGTTCGTTCGTTCCTGCGTGCGTGTGTGTATCAATTTGCATTCCTCTTTCCCAACTAAGGAACCTCATTAAACGATACCAAAAAAAAAAAAAAAAAATCGTGAAACACACATGATTACCAGATCCAGCGAAATCCTCTCACCCGCGAGCGAACTCAAATGCGGTAAAATCACTCCCGGCTAAAAAAAATAATACTCCTCCACCTCTCTCTAAATTAGAAATGAAAAAGTAATAAAAGTTTGAGCTCCATTTAGCGAGCAGAGATCGAGTCCCTCTGCTTTTGGCGCGCACTTGTCGGCCATCGAGCGCGCAGTGATACCAACGACGCCGCGTCAGCATTCCTCTCTGGCGTCGCACTCAAGTGAGACAAATAACCTCAAGATATTTCTCAAGTTGCTCCGTGTTGGTGCCATATCTAAATTATTAGTTTTATTTAAAAACGGCGCGAGCGAATTTCGTTCTATCTTTGTTTTTTTAATCCTTCTATGGGACGGAGGAGAAGGAAGGGTCGAGTGTCGAGTTGGTAATACTGAGCGGGTCATCTGGGCCGGGCTTGGATATCGTCAAGGTGCCAGATAAGAGAAAATTTGGGCCGATGGAACAGTTTTAAGGCTTTTCGAGTGTCTGGTTTTCCACCCTCTCTATTTTTCCCTCTTCTATCTACGTTTTTTTTTATCCGGATACGAATCCCATCTATCACTCTCCAAGGAAACAAAAACAAAAACAAAAAGTACTACGAAATATATTGAAAAAAAAGAAAAAAAAAACTTCCTGCGCATTCCGACAGTCAAGTGTTGTTTACGATCGGGCTACAATAATCATTTTTAAGACTCGTAGCCTTATCTGACTTACGACTTAAAGAACTTATGCTCCTGACAGTAAGTGACTCATGCTCGGGCTGACTACGACTCTGCTCCCCCTGTCACGATTTGCATTTGCGAATGTTGTGCGAATTCTGAAAGGCTGGTCTTGTGGTCACGTGGTTTGGGTGATTTCGGTTGTTTATGTTCGACGGTAATGTTGTTCATGAATTAATACGTTTAATGATTATTGGATATTGTTTTTTTGTAAGGAATTCTCTTTCTCCCTTTCTCTTTATCTCTTTCTTTTTCTTTCTCTTTCTCTCTCTTTCTCTCTCTTTCTCTCTCTCTCTCTCTCTTTCTCTTTCTCTTTCTCTCTCTTTCTCTTTCTCTCTCTCTCTCTCTCTCTCTCTCTCTCTCTCTCTCTCTCTCTCTCTCTCTCTCTCTCTCTCTCTCTCTCTCTCTCTCTCTCTCTCTCTTTCTCTTTCTCTTTCTCTCTTTTTCTCTCTCTTTCTTTCTCTTTCTCTTTCTGCTCTCTCTCGTCTCTCTCTCTCTCTCTCTCTCTCTCTCTCTCTCTCTCTCTCTCTCTCTCTCTCTCTCTCTCTCTCTCTCTCTCTCACACACACACACACACACACACACACACACACACACACACACACACACACACACACACACACACACACACACACACACACACACACACACGCACACACATTCACACACACACACACATATATATGTGTGTGTGTGTGTGTGTAGTAGACAGATATAAAGATAGATATACATTTATACGCTATACTATTCTCACTTTGTATTATTAATTTTCTCCTCTCCCCTCTTTCCCTTCTTTCCTCCTCCTGTCACCTCCCTCTCCTTCTCCTCCTTATCCTCCCCCTCCCTCTCTCCCTCCTCCCAATTCTTATTCTCTTTCCTCCATTAGCGTTTTCTTCCATCATCTTTTTCTCTCTCTTCCTTCCCGTCTTCCCTTTCCCTCCTCCGCTGTATCCTTATCTTCTCGTCTATCCTCCCTTCCCCCTATCCTTCTCTTCCCTGTCTTCTCATTTCTGTACTCTCCCTTTCTGCTCCATATTCTTTCTCTTCCCCTTCCTTCCACCCACCCACCCCCATTTTCCTCCCGTTCTCTATTCCTCCACCCCTTCCCTCTCTTCTGTTACCATTCCCCTTCCTCTCTATCTAGCCTCCCCCTCTGCTCCCCTTCACTCTCCCCTCCACCTGTCTATCTCTCGCTTCCCCTCCCTCTCCCTACCTACCCACCTCCCTAACCCCTATCCCTCCTCCCTCCCCCTCCCCCTCCCCTCCCTACCCCTCCATCCCCCTCTCCCTCCCCCTCCCTCCACCCCCTCCCCCTATCCACTCCCCTCTTCCTTCCTCCTTAACCCTCCTCCCTACCGCTCCTTCCCTACCCTCCCTCCTTCAGCAGGTGAGGCCTCCCCCCTTGTCCCCCCACCCGCCGCCGAGTCCTTGGGGCAGTGGGGTTCAGTGGTCGTCTGCTGAAGGCCGGTCGTCCCAGAGAGGGTCTTTATAGCGAGGGGGCCTTTGTAGTGAGGGGGGATCGCTCGTTATCTCGGGGAACACCTTGTTGGATGGTTTGTGAGGGTACCAGATTATAGGTATATATTTTTTGTTTTTGTTTTATTGTTTGTTTGTTTGTTTTATTTGCTTGTGTGTGTTTATTTGTTTGTTTATCTATTTATATATTTGCTGATTTGCTTTACTTGTAAATTTGTTTATTATTTTTTATTTTTTTATATTCATTTGTTTTTATGCATTTTTATATTAGTTTATGTATTTATTTCCTTACATATTTGCCTTTTATTTATCATTATTATTTTTTTCTTTTTTATTCTTTTTGTCTTTTTTATTCTTTTTGAGGAAGAAGAAATGGTAGGAGTAGGGACCCTTCCCTTTAGATGAAGGACCTTTTATTATTATTACTCTTATTATTATTATTATTATTATTATTATTATTATTATTATTATTTCGCTGAAGATTTTTTTTGTTTTGTTTTGTTTTGTTTTTTTTGTTGGTTTGTCCTCTTGGATTTAACGGAAAAAAATGTATTTGTATTTTTTGGTGATGTATTTTTCCTGGATTTGTCGGGGGGGGGGATTCTAATCATGAATTTGTCAGATCTTTTTTTCCGGATTATATTCTATATGGATTTTTTTTTTAGGGGGGGGGAAGACGGAAAGTTGATTGTGTTCTTAGTTTGCATTGCCGGGGGGGGGGGGGGAGGGATCTATTCCTTGATTCGTCAGACAGCGATTCTAATTCTTTGCTTTGTATCATCTGTTTGTATCTACTTTTATCTTTTTTTTTTTTTTTTTTTGACCCGTCGCCATTTTATCCTGAAGGAGCGAAGTCCCAGAGAGTCCTTTCGTGTGGCTGTCGAAGGCGGAGGAGGAGGAGAAGGGAGGGGGAGGGGGAGGAGGAGGAGGAGAAGGAGGGAAGGGAGGGAGGAGGAGGGAGGGAGAAGAAGGGAGGGGAGTGAGGAGGAGGAGGAGAGGAGGGGAGGAGGAAGGGAGGAGGGAGGAGGAGGAGGGAGGAGGGGAGGGGAGGAGGGGGAGGAGGATAAGAGGAGAGGAGGATAAGGAGGGAGGAGGGAGGGAGGGGAGGGAGGGAGGGGAGGGAGGAGGAGAGGAGGGGGAGGGAAATGGGGGAGGAACAGTAGGAGGAGGAGGAGGAGGAAGAGAGGAGAATGGGGGAGGAACAGTAGAGGAGGAGGAGGAGGGGGGGAGGAGGATAAGGGGAGGGGAGGGGGGGAGGGGAGAGGAGGAAGGAGGGAGGAGGAAGGAGAGGGGGGAGGAGGGGGAGAAGGTGGAGGAGGGAGAAGGGAGGAGGAGAAGGAGGAGGAGAAGGAGGAGGAGAAGGGAGGAGGAGGAGGAGAAGATTTTTAGAAGAAGAGAAGAAGAAGAAGAAGAAGGAGAAGAAGAAGAAGAAGAAGAAGGAAGGTGGGGCGGAAGAGGAGGGGGTGAAGGAGAAGGAGGAATAGGAGGGTGAGGCGGACGACGCTATCAGCCCCCTGTCAGTCCCCTGTCCGCTGTCGGCCTCCGTCTGCTGTTTATGTCTGTGTCTGTTTTTGTGTCTTTATGTCTGTCTGTCTTCAAGTCTCTCTTTCACTCTCTTACTCGTGGTCTCTCACATATATGTATATTTTTTTCTGTGTCACTTAATGTATCTTTGTGTTAGTTTATCTGTCGGTGCGCATATTTATGTGTATATGTATGTACACACACACACACACACACACACACACACACACACACACACACACACACACACACACACACACACACACACACACACACACACACACACACACATACACATGTGTGTGTGTGTGTTTGTGTACAATGGCGGTGATGTTAATATGTACAATATTCATGAATATAATAACGATTACTGTAATAAAATGACGGTAAGAATTACGATGTAGGCATAACACTATTAATAGTAAGTAATAATAACAACAACAATAATAACGATACCAGTAATTCGGCCAAAATATCAAAATAAAGAAAAGAAACGCAATAAACGAAATAAAAAACAAAAAAGACAAAAAAACATCGACAACGAGACGAGCAGGGGATCGAAACCCATCCAATAAAGAAAATATACGTAATAAACGAAATAAAAAAACAAAAAAACATCGACAGCGAGACGAGCAGGGGATCGAAACCCATCCAATAAAGAAAATAAACGTAATAAACGAAATAAAAAACAAAAAAACATCGACAGCGAGACGAGCAGGGGATCGAAACCCATCCACAGCGCCGAGGAAGAGAATCCGATTCCCTCCACCCGTTTCCCGCCGCCGTTGCTGAACCTCTCGCTCCCGCGCTAATGAGGAGACTAATTGAGGTCTGAAGGAGGCGTCAAGGAGCGCCTTCTTCTGTCCCTCCTTCTGCGTGGGGAGGCGAAGGTCAGACGGACGAGAAGGATATGATGTATAAAAAAAAGATGAGATAAGAAAGATAAAAAAGTATGGCAAAAAATCGTGTATAAAAACAGGTTGGAAAAGATTTTTAGATATCGAAAATAAGGAAAGAAAGACAAAAAATCATGTATGAAGCAAGTTGGAAAAGGTTTTTAGAAGTCGAAAACTAAGAAAATATATATAAACAGGTAAAAGATTTTTAGGTAAAAAAAAAGAAGAAAAAAAGGGATAAGACAAAAATATCATATATAAAACAGGTTGAAAAAAATAAAAGTCGAGAAATATAGAAAAAAAAATAGAATAAGAAATAAGAAAAATAAAAAAAGAAACAGCTTAGGAAGAACATCATTTACCAGGATTTTTATTGAAAGAACCGATACATTTTTTTTTCTTTTTTATCTATTTACAAATATATATTTCGAGGAAGGGATATAAATACCTATAACACAGCGTTTGTTCATACTATCATTTTATCCAAAAAAGAAAGAAAAAAACCCGAAATACTCATAGAATAAACAAAGGAAAAATGAAACAAATTTTCCCTTCACAAAACACAAATCCTTGACTCATCTACACAGGATTGAAGAGTATTGATAGATTCTTTGAAATGGAAAGAAAGACGGTCTATCTCTCTCGTCTCTCCAAACACACGATTGAAGCTTAAATGGGACCTGAATTGCGTGGAGCTGTCTGGGTGTCTGTCTGGGTGTCTGGGTGTCTGTCTGGGTGTCTGTCTGGGTGTCTGTCTGGGTGTCTACCTGGGTGTCTGTCTAGGTGTCTGGGTGTCTGTCTGGGTGTATGTCTGGGTGTCTGTCTGGGTGTCTGGGTGTCTGTCTGGGTGTCTGTCTGGGTGTCTATCTGGGTGTCTGTCTGGGTGTCTGTCTGGGTGTCTATCTGGGTGTCTGTCTGGGTGTCTGGGTGTCTGTCTGTGTGTCTGGGTGTCTGTCTGTGTCTGGGTGTCTGTCTGTGTCTGGGTGTCTGTCTGTGTGTCTGGGTGTCTGTCTGTCTGTGTGTCTGGGTGTCTGTCTGTGTCTGTCTGTGTCTGGGTGTCTGTCTGGGTGTGTACCTGTGTGTCTGTCTAGGTGTACTGGGTGTCTGTCTGGGTGTATGTCTGGGTGTCTGTCTGGGTGTCTGTCTGGGTGTCTGTCTGGGTGTGTCTATCTGGGTGTCTGTCTTTAGGTGTCTGGTGTCTGTCTGTCTATCTGGGTGTCTGTCTGGGTGTCTGTCTGGGTGTCTATCTGGGTGTCTGTCTGGGTGTCTGTCTGGGTGTCTATCTGGGTGTCTGTCTGGGTGTCTGTCTGGGTGTCTATCTGGGTGTCTGTCTGGGTGTTTGTCTGGGAGTCTGTCTGGTGTGTTTGTCTGGGTATCTGTCTGGGAGTCTATCTGGGTATCTGTATTGGTATCTGTCTGGGAGTCTGTCTGGGTGTCTGTCTGGGTATCTGTCTGGGTATCTGTCTGGGAGTCTGTCTGGGTGTCTGTCTGGGAGTCTGTCTGGGAGTCTGTCTGTGTGTGTTCGTCTGGGTGTCTATCTGGGTGTCTATCTGGGTGTCTGTTCGGTGTCTATGTCTGGGTGTCTGTCTGGGTGTGTCTGGGTGTCTGTCTGGGTGTCTATCTGGGTGTCTGTCTGGGTGTCTGTCTGGGTGTCTATCTGGGTGTCTATCTGGGTGTCTGTCTGGGTGTCTGTGTCTGTGTGTCTTGGCATTTCCTTTCTCGATAGGAACTATTTTTTTAGGTCGTTTGTTGTTAGGGACTTCACGTATGAGGATTATTTTAGGTCTTATTTTAGGTCGTTTGTTGTTAGGGACTTCACGTATGAGGATTATTTTAGGTCTTATTTTAGGTCGTTTGTTGTTAGGGACTTCACGTATGAAGATTGTTTTAGGTCTTATTTTAGGTCGTTTGTTGTTAGGGACTTCACGTATGAGGATTATTTTAGGTCTTATTTTAGGTCGTTTGTTGTTAGGGACTTCACGTATGAGGATTATTTTAGGTCTTATTTTAGGTCGTTTGTTGTTAGGGACTTCACGTATGAGGATTATTTTAGGTCTTATTTTAGGTCGTTTGTTGTTAGGGACTTCACGTATGAGGATTATTTTAGGTCTTATTTTAGGTCGTTTGTTGTTAGGGACTTCACGTATGAGGATTATTTTAGGTCTTATTTTAGGTCGTTTGTTGTTAGGGACTTCACGTATGAGGATTATTTTAGGTCTTATTTTAGGTCGTTTGTTGTTAGGGACTTCACGTATGAGATTATTTTGTATTCGGTTTTTAGGTCGTTTGTTGTTAGGGACTTCACGTATGAGGATTATTTTAGGTCTTATTTTAGGTCGTTTGTTGTTAGGGACTACTTAGTAGATTATTTTAGGTCTTATTTTAGGTCGTTTGTTGTTAGGGACTTCACGTATGATGATTGTTTTAGGTCTTATTTTAGGTCGTTTGTTGTTAGGGACTTCACGTATGAGGATTGTTTTAGGTCTTATTTTAGGTCGTTTGTTGTTAGGGACTTCACGTATGAGGATTATTTTAGGTCTTATTTTAGGTCGTTTGTTGTTAGGGACTTCACGTATGAAGATTGTTTTAGGTCTTATTTTAGGTCGTTTGTTGTTAGGGACTTCACGTATGAGGATTATTTTAGGTCTTATTTTAGGTCGTTTGTTGTTAGGGACTTCACGTATGAAGATTGTTTTAGGTCTTATTTTAGGTCGTTTGTTGTTGGGGGACTTCACGTATGAGGATTATTTTAGGTCTTATTTTAGGTCGTTTGTTGTTGGAAATTTCACGTATGAGGATTATTTTAGGTCTTATTTTAGGTCGTTTGTTGTTAGGGACTTCACGTATGAAGATTGTTTTAGGTCTTATTTTAGGTCGTTTGTTGTTAGGGACTTCACGTATGAAGATTGTTTTAGGTCTTATTTTAGGTCGTTTGTTGTTAGGGACTTCACGTATGAAGATTATTTAAGGTCATATTTTAGGTCGTTTGTTGTTAGGGACTTCACGTATGAAGGTTATTTTAGGTCTTATTTTAGGTCGTTTGTTGTTAGGGACTTCGTATATTAAGATTTTCGTTGTAAATGTAATCTCACAAACACGTGAGCATAAACAAACACGTGTAAATGTAATTTTACAAACACACGAGCGTAAGCAAACACAAGCGTAAATGTAATATCACAAACAAACACGTGTACGTAATATCACAAACACACGAGCATAAACAAACACGCGCGTATGTGTTCTCTCACAAACAAACACGTAAATGTGAATCTCACAAACACACGAGCACAAACAAACATGCGTAAATCTAATATCACAAACACAAAGAAACAAACAAACACGTAAATAATTTTACAAATACACAAAGAAACTAACAACCACGTAAATAATTTTACCACCTCGAACAAACAAACACGTTAATAATATCAAACACACATAAATAATATCACAAACACAAAGAAACTAACAACCACGTAAATAATTTTACGAAACACGAACAAACAAACACGCAAGTATTACCTCACAAACACAAGCACAAACAATCACACGTCAACGCAATTTCAAACAAACACGCGAACCCAAACACGCCCGTATGTGCACTGTAACCTCAAAAATGCCGAGGATACTTCACGCCCGCAGGTGGAATGTGAAGGCAAACACAGCTGCCCGGCTGTAAAGTCTTCCCTTAGAGATTGGGGTTCGATTCCCCTACCTCTGATATACCCCCTACCCCCTCCCAACCCCCTTCCCCATCCTCCTCGACAGGCCAATTTCTACCCTTCTCTACACCCCACCCATTCTACATGACCCCCACCCCCACCTCTAGACAGGCCAATATATCCACCCTTCCTACACTCCCCCCTTTTCTACATAACCCCACCCCCCTTTCTCTACATAACCCCCACCTCCCACCCTCTCTCTACATCTCCCCCTCCTTTCTCCTCTAATATCACAAAACAAAGAAACAAACAAACACAAATCATACCACAAACGTGTTCAACAACCACGTAAATAATTTTACCACCTCGAACAAACAAACACGTTAATAATATCAAACACACATAAATAATACCACAAACACAAAGAAACTAACAACCACGTAAATAATTTTACCAACTCGAACAAACAAACACGTTAATGTAAGCTCACAAACACAAGCACAAACAATCACACGTCAACGCAATTTCAAACAAACACGCGAACCCAAACACGCCCGTATGTGCACTGTAACCTCAAAAATGCCGAGGATACTTCACGCCCGCAGGTGGAATGTGAAGGCAAACACAGCTGCCCGGCTGTAAAGTCTTCCCTTAGAGATTGGGGTTCGATTCCCTTACCTCTGATATACCCCCCACCCCCTCCCCCCTTCCCCATCCCCCTCGGCAGGCCAATTTCTACGTTTCTCTACTCCCCCTCCCCTTCTCTACATGACCCCCCCAACCCCTCGACAGGCTAATTTTTACCCTTCTTTACACCCCCCTTCTGTTGCAACCGCGGCCCCCCCCCACTCAACCGCTAGACAGGCCCAACAACATCTACCCTTCTCCACCCCCCACCTTCTCCATATATGAGCCCCACTCCCTTAACCCCTCACCCCTAGATCTCCGGCCTTTCTCTTATGTTCTAGCCCCTTTCTCCACATGCCCCCCTTTCCATGATGTCCTCCCTTCTTATGTCCTCCCCCTCTTTCTCCACATGTCTCTCCCTTCTCTACATGACCCTCCTCAACCCTTTCTCGACAGGTCCTCCAATTTCTCCTTATGTCCCTCCCCCTCCCTCTTCTCCACATCCCCCCTTCTCCTTATGTCCTCCTTCCTCCTCCTCCCTTTCCGCCATGTCCCCTTCTCCTATGTCCTCCCTCTCCCCTCTTTCTTCACATGTCCTCCCCCTTTTAATTAATACCATCTCTCTATAAATCAGCCCCAGTTTTATTACATTCCACTCCCTCTCCCTCCCTCTAGAACTCTATCATGCACAGCCAAGGTCAGTATACATAACTTCTTTCCCTAGGACATGACAGCCTCCTAACTCCAAATCCGTGTCATGCATGGCTTAAACCAGTACGTACTGTCATTTCTCTCAATATATACCAACCCTTTCCTTCTAAAATAGTCATGCATACCTACGTCCATTATATACCGCTTCTTTTTTCAATACATACCAACCCCTTCCTTCTAAAACTCATGCACAGCCATTATATACCACTTCTCTCCTCGTTACATAACATTGCATACCACTTCTTTCCTCAATACATACCAACCCCTTCCTTCTAAAACTGCCATGCATAGCTTAGCCCATTGCATACCACTTCTTTCCTCAATATATACCAATCCCTCCTTCTAAAACTGTCATGCACAGCCATTATATACCACTTCTCTCCTCGTTACACCATTGCATACCACTTCTTTCTTCAATACGTACTAAAACCCTTCCTTCTAAAACTGTCATGCATAGCCATTATAGCCACTGCATACCACTTCCTTGCTCATTACATACCAATATCATCCCTCCTTACCTCTGTCATGCACCGCTCTGCCCAGTATAACCCCCCCCCCCATGCACAGCTCTGCCCAGTATACACCACTCCCCCCCCCCCCCCTCGTGACATCCTCATACTTCCAAACCTTTATCATGCACGATTTCCCCAACATACACCAACCCCTTCCTGCCAAAACGCTGTCATGCACAACCACGCCAAGTACCATGAGTGCATACCAATCCCCCTCCCCCCCCTCCTCCTGATCGCTCTCCAAGTACCCCCCCCCCCGCCCACCCTCCCCCAGGATACTTATTCCTTACCTTTCGAAGGCAAGCGAGCAGTTCACTTCTATCCCTTAAGGTTGTAGGAGACTTGTCACGTACGTCTGTGATATTAAGTGAATGGTGTTTGATGTTGTTGTTGTTAGTGCGTGTGTGTGTGTTTGTATTTGTGTGTGTGTGTGTGTGTGTGTGTGTGTGTGTGTGTGTGTGTGTGTGTGTGTGTGCGCGCGCGCGCTAGGCAATGTGTGCCACAAGTAAAACCATATGGTAGATTTATATTTAAAAAAAGATAAATAAATAATTATAATAAAAATAAAAATGTATTTCAAATTTTTTGTCACGAACACGTCCAAAATGTATCACTCCCCCTCCCCACCACTCACACCCCTTCCCCGATTTATTTTTTATTTTTTTTATACTGCTGGTGGGAAGAATAAAAATCTTAAGAGGAAAATAAAAAGAAAGGTGACTGAACGTTAAGAAAAAAAGGAGGGTCATGAAATGGATAATATCAGCAATAATAATAAAAAGAACATCATATAATAATGGTAATGATGACAAATATGATAATAATAATTATTATTATTATATATAATAATGATAATAATAATAGTAATAATAATATGATAATAATAAAGTAA
>NC_091554.1:43931485-43933985 GCF_042767895.1 Penaeus vannamei | reverse complement strand
TCTCCATCTCCATCTCCATCTCCATCTCCATCTCCATCTCCATCTCCATCTCCATCTCCATCTCCATCTCCATCTCCATCTCCATCTCCATCTCCATCTTCATCTTCATCTTCATCTTCATCTTCATCTTCATCTTCATCTTCATCTTCATCTTCATCTTCATCTTCATCTTCATCTTCATCTTCATCTTCATCTTCATCCTTCTTCTTCTTCTTCTCCTCCTCCTCCTCCTCCTCCTCCTCCTCCCTCCTCCTCCTCTCCCTCCTCCCTCCTCCTCCTCCTCCTCCTCCTCCTCCCTCCTTCCTCCTCCTCCTCCTCCTCTTCCTCCCTCCTCCCTCCTTCCTCCTTCCTCCTCCTCCTCCTCCTCCTCCTCCTCCTCCTCCTCTTTCCCGTCCTCTTCTTTTTCTTCCAATATTGATGATGACGATAATAATTTTATATAAATTATTAAATTCTCCTCTTATTTTTTTCTTTTTTTTGTATCTTAAATATCGAAGCATCAATCAACTCATTATCTAGTGTTTATATTTTCGTTTTGTATAAACATCAGTCCATTTATTCAAATCAAAAGATCTATAGGTGGATTTAGATTATATTTTTTGATCGGTTATTATTTTCACTTTAGTTTAGTCTCCCTAGGATTATTAATATTAAATAATCATATGTGCCGTAAAGTCCTCAGTAAAATTCAATTAAATAATGCTAACGTTCTGTAATGTTGACCGCATTGTCCATTGGAAAATGACAGTAGAAGAAACTTCATGCTGGTTTCATTACGTGGTTGAGGAGGAAAGGGGGGAGGAGGAGGAGCGAAGGGAAAGGGGAGGGGGAAGAGAAAGGGGAAGAAGAAGAGTGGGAGGGAGGAGAAGGAAGGGGGAAAGCGGGGGAGGGAAGGGAGGATGAGAAGGATAAAAAAGAAGAACGTGCTGGGAGGAAGGGAGGATGAGAAGGACAAAAAAAAGGATAAAAAAGAAAGAGAAGAGAAGAACGCGCTGCGAGGAGGGGAGGATGAGAAGGATAAAAAAGTATAAAAAAGAAAAAGAAGAGAAGAACGCGCTGGAAGAATGAGATGAGGATATTCAAGGAGTGTTTGGTCCTTACTGATATGACCCCCCCTCTTCTCCCTCCCTCCCTCCGTAAATAAGAATAATTATCAAAACTGAGAGAAAGTAGAATAAATATAACTAAAGAATGGATGAAAAATAATAAGAATTATTAAGGAAATAAACAGAAAAAAAGGTAAATACAAGAGTAGCTAAAGAAACTGAGAAGAAAATAATTAAAGAAAATGGAAAGGGAGAAAGTGAATTCATTAAAACAAAAGACAGAGTGTGAACAGATTTCCCTCACTTAAAGATTCACATCACGTCTTGAAAAAAAAAACTTCGCTAGTTTGACATGATTCTCTCTCTCTCTCTCTCTCTCTCTCTCTCTCTCTCTCTCTCTCTCTCTCTCTCTCTCTCTCTCTCTCTCTCTCTCTCTCTCTTTCTCTTTCTCTTTCTCTTTCTCTTTCTTTCACTCTCTCTCTCGCTCTCCCTCTCTCTCTCTCTCTCTCTCTCTCTCTCTCTCTCTCTCTCTCTCTCTCTCTCTCTCTCTCTCTTTCTCTTTCTCTTTCTCTTTCTTTCACTCTCTCTCTTTCTCTCCTTTCCAACCCTCCCTCCCTCCCTCCCTCCCTCACCTTCTCCATCTCCCTCTTCCTCCCCCATCCCAATATCTTTATCTATCTTTATGTCTCCCTATCTAGAGAGAGATAATCTCTATCTACTCATCAATCTATCTCACTTTCTTCCCCCTTATCTCGAAAACTTCCTTATTTCAAGTCCCTTCCCATTAGCGTCCACTTTTTAACTACCCTCCCTTATGTCTCACTTTCAAACGCTCCCTTTTAGTGTTTCACCCTAAATTCGCCCTTAAAATCCCACGCTAAAAGCCCTGAATTTTCGGTCGTATTGCCCTGTCTTGCCTCCCTGTGACAACGCTTTCACGGGCTTCAATATCGGTGACAAAAAATGTTGGTAAAAAAGCGTTGTCACTCTCCTTCTCTCTTTCTGTCTCACTCTCTTTCTCTGTGTCTGTATCTGTATCTTTCTGTTTTTGGGTATATTTTTGTTTTTGTTTTTGTCTTTGTCTTTGTCTTTGTCTCTCTTTCTTTCTTTCTTTCTTTCTTTCTTTCTTTCTTTTTTCTTTTTTCTTTCTCTCTCTCCCTCTCTCCCTCTCTCTCTCTCTCTCTCTCTCTCTCTCTCTCTCTCTCTCTCTCTCTCTCTCTCTCTCTCTCTCTCTCTCTCTCTCTCTCTCTCTCTGTCTCTCTCTCTCTCTCGGCTCGTTGAATAAATGGATTTTTGGTTCTACAGAATGCTCTCGTTATGCATCCGCTAAGCCATCTATTTATATATATATATATATATATATATATATATATATATATATATATATATATATATATATATATATATATATATATATATATATATATATAATATATATATATATATATATATAT
>NC_091554.1:43913985-43918985 GCF_042767895.1 Penaeus vannamei | reverse complement strand
ATTTTTTGTTTTTGTTTTGTTTTGTTTCTTCACCTTCTTGTGTTTTTTTTTCGTTATTTGTATTTCTTTCTTTTTCTGGTTCTTCTCTTTTTGGATTCTCCTTCTTCGTCACTTCCTTCTTTCTCCTCTTCCTCGTCCTCTTAATCCTACTTCTCCTCCTCCTTCTCCACTTCCTTCTCCACCACCACCTCCTTCTCCTCCACCTCCTCCATCCTTCGCTCCTCCTCCATCCTTTTATTCCATCATCTTGCCACCCTAACTTCCCCACCACCTCACCCCCTCATCCCCTCCCTTCCCCCACCCCACAGCCCCTCCCCCTACCCTCCTCCTCATCCTCATCCCTTCACTACCTTCCCTACCCTCTCCTCCACCCCCTCCTCCTTCACCCCATCCCCTCCTCCAGCTTCTCCTCACACTCCTCCTTCCCCCTCCCTTCCCTCACCTATTATTCCTACCATCCCCTTCCCCCACCCCCAACTTACCACAGCCCCACCTACCTTCACAGCCTCACCCTACTACTTTACCCCTTCCCCATCCCTACACCCCATCCCCTTACCCCTACCTGCACCCTTTACCTCTGCCTTCCCCTCCCCTCACCCCCCACCCCACCTCACCCCCCACCACCATACCCTCTACCTTCCCCGTCCCTCATCCCCTCACCATCCCCCCCCCCCCTTCCCCCACCCCCCCCCCCCACCCACAAATCCCCGCCCGGGCCCCCTATCCTCTCCCGGAAGTCGTCTCCTTGTCTCTCCTTATCGGGTCGGAGGTCAATTTAAGCCGATTAAGATGCGGGGGCCGATTAAGCGCCGCTCGATCGGTGGGTCCCGGATGAGAGCTCGGGGGGGAGGGGGGGGGAGGGGGGGGAAGGAGGATAGGAGGAGGAGGAGAAGGAAGTGGTGGAGGAGGAGGAAGGAAGAGAGGGAGGGAGTGGGTGAAGGAAGGGTAGGTAGGAGGAGAGAGAGGGGACACGGGGGGGGGAAAGGAAGGAGGGGGAAGATGGGAGTAAAGGTTGAGGAAGGGAGGGAAGGGGTAGGGTAGGAGAAGAGAGGAGAGGAGGGAGTGAGGAAGGAGGAAGAGGAAGGAATAGAGGGGGAGAGTGAGGGAAAGGAGAAAGTGGGGGGAGGAGGGAGGGAAGAAGGAGAATGGGAGAGGAGAGGGTGGAGAAAAGAGTGGGAGGGTGGATGGAGAAAGGGAGAAAAAGAGAGAGAGGGATAGGGAAAAGGAGGGAGAGGGAAAGAGAAAGGGAGGGGGACGGGGAAGGGGAGAGGAAAAGGGAGGGTGAAGGTGGGAGGGGGAGAGAAAGGAGAGATATCTTATATATCCTATATTCATCCATTTTCATTTTATCCTTTGTCTGCGTGTCACTTTTTTAATACAATTTTTAAGTTCTTATCTTTGGCGTTTTATTTCATTGTTCTTTCTTTCTTTTTTTCTTTTGCATGGACTTTTATATGGAGTCCTTTGTCAATTTATTGTCAAAGGCGCCTTTGTTTTTATTATTCTTTTTTTTCCTTATCCTCTTTCTCCTATTCCTTACTCCCTCCTCTCTTCCCTCCATCCTAATCCCTCCCTTCCTCTCCTCCTACCTCAAATATCCTCCCCACCCCACCTCCCTCCCTGCCTCCTCCATCTACACCCCACCCACCTCTGCACCCCTCCTCCCCCCTGGAACCTCCCACCCTTCCTCCCTCCCACCCACTCCCCACCAACCTCCCCTATCCTGGGCCACCCTCTCCCTGCCCTCTTACCTTCCTCCCTCCCCAACCCTCCCCCATCCTACCTCCACCTTCCTCCTCCTCACCCTTCCAACCCCCACTCACCCTGGACCCCACCTCTCCCAACTCCTCCCTCCCCTCCTCCCAACCCCCACCCCCCCCAACCCCCACACAAAGTCCCCTTATCCTCCACACATCCAGTACCTCAAGAAGCTGCGTTGCTCCGGTCGCCACGGAAGGAAGGGTTTACTGGAGCCTGTTAAGAATTGAATCCTCAGGCACCTGGAATACGGCTGGGCCTCATACGCTAATGACCTACCTGACTTGTATGCAGTACTTTGCAGCGTGTGCGTGGGGTTTGTGCTTGTATATATGTATATATGTATATATATATATATATATATATATATATATATATATATATATATATATATATATATATATATATATATATATATACATATATACAAATATACAAATATACAAATATACATATATACAAATATACAAATATACATATATACAAATATACAAATATACAAATATACATATATACAAATATACAAATATACATATATACATATATACAAATATACAAATATACATATATACATATATACATATATGTATGTATATGTATATATACATGTTCATGTATGTGTATATATATATATGTGTGTGTGTGTGTGTGTGTGTTTATGTGTATATATGTGTGTGTGTGTGTGTGTGTTTATGTATATATATATATATATATGTGTGTGTATGTGTGTATGTGTATTTATGTGTGTGTATGTGTGTGTGTTTATGTATGTGTATATATGTGTGTGTGTGTACTTGTGGACGTGAGCAACATTGTTTAATCCGAAAGGGAGAAGGGAAGGGAAGCCACAAATCAGATCGCGGGAGAACCTGAAGGTGTAAACTTCAATACTTATCTTCGTCCCCCCCACCCCACCCCCACCCCCCTCTTACTCCTCGTGTCTCCTTGTCCTTCTTCTTCTTCTTCTTCGTCGTTTATTTCTTCTTCTTCTTGTTATTCTTCTTCTTTTACTTCTTCTTCTTCTTCCTCTTCTTCTTCATCTTATTCTTCTTCTTCTCCACCTCCTGCTCTTCCTCTTCCTCTTTTCCTCCCTCTCTTTCTCTTCCTCTTCCTTCTCCTCTCTCCTCCTGCTTCCTCCTCCCCTCCCTCCACCCTTCTCCCTCCTTCTTCCTCCTCCTCCTCCTCCTCCTCCTCCTTATATCCCTCCTTCCTCCTCCTCCTCCTCCTCCTCCTCCTTCCTTCCTTCCTTCGCCTCCTTCCCCTTCCTTCCTTCCTTCCTTCCTCCTCTCCTCTCTCCTCCTCCCTCCTCCCTCCCTCCCTCCCTCCCTCCTCTCCCTCCCTCCTCCTCCTCTCTCCTCCTTCTCCTCCACTCCTCTCTCCTCCTCCCTCCTCCTACCACCCCTGATTTCCTTACCAACTAGCCCCCCCCCTCCATTTCATCGAATACCCCCTCCCCCCTGCCCATGGTACCCCCATCCCACTCTCCCTCAGCCAATATTTTAATTAAAGAAATAGCTAGTTAGTGAGAAAGAGAGAGGGAGAGAGAAGGGAGAAAACAGAGAAAACAGAGGAGAGAGAAGAGAGAAAACAGGAGAGAGGATAAGGGAGAGATGAGAGAGAGGGGATAGAGGAGAGAAGAGAGAGAGAGGATTGGGGAGAGAAGAGAGAGAGAGAGAAGAGAGACAGACAGAGAGACAGAGATAGAGAAAAGAGAGAGAGAGTGAAGCAGGAAAGAGAGAGAGAGAACGAGTAACAGAGAGAGCGAGAAGAAAAGCAAGCCAGATAGAGAGAAGAGCAAGTTGGAGAGAGAGAGAGACAGAGCAGAGAGACAGGAAAAAGAGATTTATTTAAGATAGCAGAAATACGACCTCGAAACGTGTTATATCGTTTCATTAAGATATTTCAACCCTTATTTTTTTGTCTATTTCTGTTTTTTTTTCTTTTTTTTTCTTTTTTTGTTGGCGTTTTGTGGCCTCGTTATGGTGGCCTGTATCCCATTTTAATGAGGGAACACATACTGATTTTTCTTAAAGATATGTATCTTAATTTTCCAATTTATGGGTTCTATACTTTTTCTTTTTTTCGCTTTTTTAATGATTTTTATCTGTATTATGTATACGAATTTTGAAACTGTAGACGGGCATTTGTAATCTTTTGCTGTCTTCTATGATCATATCCGTTTTTATATTAGATAATTCTTTATCCTTTTCTCTCTCTCTCTCTCTCTCTCCTCTCTCTCTCTCTCTCTCTCTCTCTCTCTCTCTCTCTCTCTCTCTCTCTCTCTCTCTCTCTCTCTCTCTCTCTCTCTCTCTCTCTCTCTCTCCCTCCCTCCCTCCTCCCTCCCTCCCTCCCACTCTCCTCTCTCATTTTTTTTTCCATTTCCTTCTTTAACCATCATATCAAATTTCTCTTCTCTCGTTTCTCTCTTGCCCTCCGCCCTTCCTTCATCCACTCTCCTTTTCATCTCCTCTCTCTCTCTCTCTCTCTCTCTCTCTCTCTCTCTCTCTCTCTCTCTCTCTCTCTCTCTCTCTCTCTCTCTCTCTCTCTCTCTCTCTCTCTCTACATCTCTCTCTCTCTCACTCTCTCTCTCTCTCTCTCCCTCGCTACATAAGTATCTCTCTCTCTCTCTCTCTCTCTCTCTCTCCTCATACTCTGCATCTCTCTCTCTCTCTCTCTCTCTCTCTCTCTCTCTCTCTCTCTCTCTCTCTCTCTCTCTCTCTCTCTCTCTCTCTCTCTCTAATAACTACTCTCTTTCTCTCTCTTTCTCTCTCTCTCTCTCTCTCCCCCCTTCACCCCGTCTTCGTAATATAACCGATCAAACAAAACCATAAAAGTCTGCGGATCATATCAAATCATAAACCACTTTTTATATGAACCATATACTATCAATTAAGATTATTATTACCGTATTTTTTTATTATTATCACCATATTTTCCCGCTCTGGTATCTTAATCATCGAAGTATATCATACACAACATGCACTGTTATCATTATGTAAATCAACGAAGGATATAACATACAACATAGATTATTAGCATACAGTGTGGTGTAGATTGAGCGTCTCATCACCATAAAACACAGACCTGATTATGCAGTCTTCGAACACCATATCCCAGGATCGAGATATATGTGATAATTTTTTTTTTGTTCTTTTTTTTGACGCATTTTTCCTTCGTTCAGTGTTTTTTTTTTTTTGTCGTTGTCTTTTTTTTCTTTTTTTTTTCCTTTTTTTGACGCATTT
>NC_091554.1:43906485-43908985 GCF_042767895.1 Penaeus vannamei | reverse complement strand
CTTTCCTTCTTCTTTCTTCTTTATCTTGTACTTCCTTTTCGTCTTTATTTCTTTCTTTTCTTCTTCTTTCTTCTTTTTCTTCCTTTTCTTCTTCCTTTTCTTCCTTTTTTTCTTCTTCCTTTCCTTCTCTCTTTCTTCTTCTTCCTTTTTTCACATCTTTGTCTCTATCTTCTTCTTTATATTCTCAATTTATCTTCATCCTATCCTTATTCTCTCTCATCTGTATTTTCTTCTTCTTCTTGGACTAAAAACCTTTCTCCTCTTTCTTCTCTCCTCTCTCCTTATTCCACTTCTTCTTTCTTCTGTACATTCGCAGAGGCTGAGTGATTGGATGGAAAGAACGATAATGTTTATATTAAAAGCGAAATTTAAAAAAATAATAATAATCAGACGAGTTTCTTCTTTTGATATCTATTTTTTTAAGTTCTTTTGATATATGTACGTGAGTGTATATGGCTTGTTATCTATCTGTGTCTGTGTCTTTGTTTGTCTCTTTTTTCTTTTTTTCTCTATCCTTTTCTCTTTGTCTTTGTCTTTATCTTTATCTTTATCTTTCTCCTTCTCCTTTCTCTCTCTCTCTCTCTCTCTCTCTCTCTCTCTCTCTCTCTCTCTCTCTCTCTCTCTCTCTCTCTCTCTCTCTCTCTCTCTCTCTCTCTCTCTATCCATGTCTATCTGTCTAACAACTGCCTCTCTGTCTCTTACCCCTTCGCTGCTTCTCTTCCCCCTTTCTCTCTTCCTCTCCCCATCCCCTCCCTCCCTCCCCTCCCCCTCCCCTCCCCTCCCCTCCCCTCCCCCCTCCCTCCCCTCCCTCCCCTCCCCTCCCCTCCCTCCCTCCCTCCCCTCCTCCCCTCCCCTCCCCTCCCCCCCTTCCCGGCATAACATTATAGTAATTAGATTTATTATAAACCTTATTCCAAGACAACGTTAATTAATCCCCCTTTACATTAGATGGCGCGCGGTGATGGAGATAAAATATCAGTTAATTTATCAAATTCTTTAAGTGTAATCCGATAAAGTTTATTCATATTTTAAAAAATCTTTATGTTTAAAATCGTAACGACATATTTGTTCTTTACTTTCACTTTACTTTTCTGTAAAAGGAAATTATTTGGTTATATATTAAATTTCCCTAAATGATTCAATAGATAAATTGGTGTGTGTGTGTGCGTGTACACAAATGTATAGATATGCATATGTAAGTGTCTATATATGTATGTGTGTGCATCTACCTATCTATCTATTTATCTCTCTCTCTCTCTCTCTCTCTCTCTCTCTCTCTATATATATATATATATATATATATATATATATATATATATATATATATATATATATATATATATATATACATATATAATATACATATACACATACACAAACATAATTAACAGTCTTATATATCAACCACAGAGAAACCATTTTCATCGCATCGTAATAGGATTTGCATATTTATGAAAAGGAGGAAACGTGAGACGTCGGCCTCGTCTTCGTTCTCATCCTCATCAAGCAACACAGACAGACAAAGACTATAAATTGAGTTTTCATTAAGAGGCTTTTACGTTAATCGCTGTTGTTCTGAGGAGTCGTGATGTTCGGGGGGCGGGGAGGGAGGGAGGGAGAGGGAGGGAGGGAGGGAAGGAGATGGAGAGATAGAGAAATATATATATATATGTATGTATATATATATATATATATATTTATATATGTATGTATGTATGTATATAAGAGAGAGAGAGAGAGAGAGAGAGAGAGAGAGAGAGAGAAGAAGAAGAAGAAGAAGAAGAAGAAGAGAAAGAGATAAGAAGAAGAAGAAGAAGAAAGAGAAAGAGAGAAAGAAATGAGAGAGAGAGAGAGAGAGAGAGAGAGAGAGAGAGAGAGAGAGAGAGAGAGAGAGAGAGAGAGAGTGAGAGAGTGAGAGAGAAATAAAGAAAGAGAGAAATAAAGAAAGAGAGAAATAAAGAAAGAGAGACACAGAGAGAGAAAGCACCGGTCTGAGGAAGCGTCCATACATCCGTGCGTGCGTGTTTCTCTCCGACCGCAGCATCCACCTTGGCATCCCCCTAAAACCCGCTTTATAAATCACAGAACAACAACACCGACACAATCCCGCTTTCGCTTGAAGCCCCCGAGGCGATCACGTAGTGTAAATATATCACTTAGTAACCGCTGTATGCAAATTAGCCGCCGCTGCTGGCCTTACCTGTCCCCCTACTCCCCCTCCTACCGCCTCTCCTCCCCCCCCTCCTACCCCCTACCCCCTCCACCCTCAGCCACGCTGCCCTGGCCTTACCTGTCCTCCTACCCCCGTCCTACCCCCGTCCTACCCCATCTCCTACCCCCTCCCCCCCTCCTACCACCTCCCTCCTCCCCCTACCTCCACCCCCTCCACCCCTCATACGTATCTTATCTCAGGATCCGCGCCGTTTGACCCTGTATGGGCTTTGTTGACCTGATATGGGCGGGCTGTGACCCACGACCGTGCTGATTGGCTCCTGATATG
>NC_091554.1:43896485-43901485 GCF_042767895.1 Penaeus vannamei | reverse complement strand
TGTATCCATAATTCCTTACAGATATACGTACACATCCTTCCCCATTTACTCACACCCAACCCGGAACCAAGAAAAAAAATAAACCAAAAAAAAGCAGATACAACAACAACAACAACAACAACAAAATAATGATAACAATAATAAATAACACGAAAATATGAAATCAATACATAAATCTAATAAAAACTAATCTTTCTTATGTACTCCACGCGCAGACAGAGCCACCCAGATGGCGCTGTCTGTAGAAGGAAATGCCACACACTCTTCCTGACGACGTGGTTAGGAAACACGTACATATATACACACGCCTGCACACGCACGTACGCACACACGCCTACACACGCACACGCACACGCATTGGTGGTTCATTGGAGACGAATAGTTATAAATAATAATAAAAAAGAAAATTAATTATATTATCCCAGAGAGGGTTTTTGTAACAATTTTGGAAAGAGTGATAACAGAACTATTAATGTTAATAATGATAACAGTGATGATGATGATGACGATAATGATGATAATAGTAAGGATAATGATAATAATACTGATATTAATAATGATAGTTATAACAATGATAATAACTAATAATAATAGTAATAGTAATAATGATGATAACAGCGATGATAATAATGATAATGAATATGAGAATACTAATATCGATAATAAGGACAGTGATCATGATAATGATAATACTAATGAGGTCGGTGATAATAATAATCTAACAAAAAATAATAGTGAAAATAATTACAACGACAGAAAAACTAATAATAGCCATGATGAGATTAATCAGAATGTCAGAACAAGAGCATCTGACCAAGTGAATACCACTAAAGGCCACTGTGAGTAATTGAAAATGAAGTGTACGTGTGTGTGGACACATGATGCTCCATTTCGAATACACATACACTGTGTGTGTGTGTGTGTGTGTGTGTGTGTGTGTGTGTGTGTGTGTGTGTGTACATATACATGTTTATATATATATATATATATATATATATATATATATATATATATATATATATATATATATGTCATTTCTCTCTCTCTCTCTCTCTCTCTCTCTCTCTCTCTCTCTCTCTCTCTCTCTCTCTCTCTCTCTCTCTCTCTCTCTCTCTCTCTCTCTCTCTCTCTCCCCCTCTCTCTCTCTCTTTCTCTCTTTCTCCCTCTCCCTCTCATTCCCTCTTTCTCCCCCTCTCTCTTTCCCGGCATTTACGACCAGTATTGTACCATATCTCAAAGATCAACAGATGTGTTTGCATCCAAGTACAGTTAACTCTCTGTGAGTGTATTTCTGTGTCAGAGTCAGAGCCTGTATAGGGTGTAATCTTCATATGTTTATATATGGTCCTTACATGTTGTATTCATTAGTATAATATATAAATTAATACAGTATGTAAGGTCCACATGGTAGCATATAAAGATTACATCCTATGTCATGGTCTTTGTATATTTATATGAAGTCTTTTTATACTGTATTTATTCACATGGGTCGTATATAGTCTTTGCGTCAGGGTAAACAATATTGCGTTAGACTGAACACTTGAAATGGGCCTTGTTAGGACTTCCCTCGCCCGTTAAAGGGTTATAGATAAATAAGGGCTGATTCACGGTACAGGCGAGTGACACAAACGACCTTCGAGCACTTGCTACTATCAGTAAAATACTCCCTCTCTCCTCTACAGATCCCACGCCTAACTTTAGAATAGTCACCCCTTTATATTTTTCCGTCAACGTTTGACGTCTTAAAGATTGTCAAAGTAGGATTGTTTTTTGTTTATGAAAGTCATTTATTGGTTAACGAAGGTTTGAGAAATGTTTAAAAATATCGCTCTTGGTTAGTGTTAGAGTTATGAATCTCTTTTGGGTTGCAAGTCTTTTACATGTATATGTACAAATCCATTTTTGAAAATAGATATGTGTGTTCAGTAATTATCTATTTATAAGAGAATAGGGTTAATTATGTATCTGTGTATGTAAATGTACGTAGTTCTTTGTATTTCTTTGTGTGTATGTATAGTATGTGCAACTGTTAAGTGTAAAGACCCAATAATTTTCTTCTTTTATACCGACTTACGGAGGGATGACGTCACACCTCTCTTGCATCACCAAAGAGGAATCCGATCTCCCATCTACTTCCCCTTTGCTTGTTTGTTTGTTTACGTCTCTCCGTTTTTTATACATAGCTTTTATTAACAACTTCAAAAGTCATTCCACGCCGAAGTTATCTCTGCACGGCCGGCAAACCACGCCTCCAGGTTACTTATAAACTTATAAACGCGACGCCAAGTGCAAAATACACTTTTTAGAATGGATTTTTGAAAAGATTACTGAAAGAAGACCTTCACACACGTCGAAATGGAGCCTTAAAAGCTTCTTCGTTCGGACGCAAGGAAACATTCCCTGCGAAAAGTAGGGGTCGTAAACTAAGCCGAAACCAGGGCCGGTGTCACAGTTTCGGAAGATTTTGAGGATTTTTTTTTTTTTTTTTTTTTTTTTGTGGTGATTATGATGAAACTTTTTATATATATTTTTTTCTCATCACTGTTTTTTATTATTGTTTGTACTATTACTATTAATGATAGTAACATTACAATTATTATTGCGTCTTCGTTCGGACGCAAGGAAACATTCCCCGCGAAAAGTAGGGGTCGTAAACTAAGCCGAAACCAGCGCCGGTGTCACAGTTTCGGAAGATTTAGAAGATTTTTTTTCTTTTTTTTTAGTAGAATGGTGATTATGATTATTTTTTCTCTATATTTTTTATTATTGGTGTTATTATTGATAGGTTGTTATCTATTAATGAGAACAACATTATTATTACTATTATAATTTGCATGTCAAGGTTTTATCATTATTTCATTATCATCATTATTGGTAGTGATTGGTCATCAATATTATGATTATCGATATTATCATTGTTATTAGGATTAGTGTTTGCATTATTATGATTATTACTATTATTATCTTTACTAATGCTATGATGATTTTTTTTTAATTATTTTTCATCATTATTGTCATTATTCTATTATTATCTTCATTCATTCTCATTCATCATGATTATCGAAATTACTCTATTTGCTATTGATATTGTTAATATTATTGATTCTCTTATTATTATTATCACCATCCTTATTATTTTTCATATTTTTTGTTATCATTATCATTATCTATTGTAGTTACTATTATCATTATTATTATTATTATTATTATTAATGTTGTTATTATTATTCTTGTTATCATCATCATCATTGTTATTGCCATTACCGTTATTATTATTGTTATTATTCTTGTTGTTATTATTGTTATAATAATAATAATAATAATTATTATTATTATTATTATTATTATTATTATTATTACTATTGCTATTATCATCATTATTATTTTATTTTCATCATCATCATTATCATTACCATCATCATCATCATTAATACCAATAATTTAGTTATCGTCTTTCCTAAAAGTGCCACGAGATCATATTCCACTTCTACGTCTTGAAATTATTACGAAGCACATAATTAGGAGTGACTTCATAGAGCATTCCCAGAAAGAATAAGGGAAAGCGGGCCTGTCGGTTGCCATTGCCCGAGGGGAGGGAGGAGGGGAGAGGAAGAGGAGGAGGAGGAGGGAGGTGGGAGAGAAGGAGGTAAAGGGGAGGTGGGGATGGAGGGGGAGGTGGGGAAGTGGGGATGGAGAGGGAGGTGGTGGAGAAGGAGGAGGAGGAGGAGCAAGAAGCAGGAGGGGGGAAGGGGGAGGAGGAGGGGAAGGATGGAGGGATTGGGGGTGGGGTTATGGGAGGTGGTGGGGGTGGAGGAGGGAGAGATGGAGGGATTGAGGGTGGGGTTGGGAGAGAGAGAGAGAGGGGGGGGGAAGGGAGAGAGAGAGGGATATTTTATTATTCGGATAATTATAATGAACATAATGTATGTAATGATCACGGTGGTGAGGGTGGAAGAGGAGGGGAAGGATGGAAGGATTAGGAGTGCGGGAGGTGGTGGGGGTGGCGGAGAAGGAGGAGAAGTTGGGATGGAGGAGGAGGAGAAGGAGAAATGGGGATGGAGGAGGAGGAAGAGGTGGAAAGAATAAAATAAGGAATATTAGTGAAAGGAAAAGTTAGGGGAGTAGCAGGAAAAGGAGGAATAGTAGTAGTAATAATTACATTAATAGAATGAGAGTAAGGTGAAGGGTAGAATAAGAACTAGGAGGAAGAGGAGGAGGAGGAGATATAAACACACACACACACACACACACGCGCGCGCGCGCGCGCGAGGATTGTTGGTGATGGTGCTCGTGGTGATGGGGATTGTGATGGTGAAATTGATGGTGATGGTGGTGGCGGGGAAGATAGTGATAGGTTGTTGGTGATAGTGTTGGTGAAAATAGCAGGTTATTGTAGTTGATTATGTTGATGTCTATTTTAATGGTAGAAATGATGGTGTTGGTGATAGATAGTGATGGTGATTGACGCTGGATGGTGGTAGTTCCGGTCGTGGTGGAGGAGAAAGGAGAAACGATGATAATGATAGTAATAAGAAAAAAAGATGATAATGATAGTAATAAGAAAAAGATGATAATGATGGTGAGAAGGAAAAGGAGGAAAATAAAACGCTAAGAGGTTTGATGATTGTATAATGATGCTCTTGATGTCGTAGGCGTCGAGGTACGAAAAGAAGAAGAAAGAAGGAGAAAAAGAAGAAGAGGAAGATGATGATGATGATGATGATGAAGATGAAGATGTGATGATGAAGATGATGATGATGATGATGATGGTTATGGTGATGAAGATGATGATGGTGATGATAATGATAATGATGACAATCTTGATGGTGATAATGATGATGATTAATTAAGATGATGATGATGAAGAAAAAGAAAGAAGAAAAATAAAAATTGAAAAAAACGAAAGAGAAATAGGGGATAAGAAAACAAGAATTAAGAAAGAAGATAAAGAAGTATATAAAAAAGAAATAAAAAAAAGTGGGAAGGAAGAACTTCAGCGA
>NC_091554.1:43883985-43886485 GCF_042767895.1 Penaeus vannamei | reverse complement strand
TCGGTCGTCTACACACGCTGTAAGTACACCTTTTACGTTGCTGGCGATATGTTGTATGTGCGTTGTATGATTTGTTTTTTTTTATTATAATACTCTCTTTTTTTGTCTGTTTCTGTCTACGACTCTCTCTTTCTCTTTCTCTCTCTCTCTCTCTCTCTCTCTCTCTCTCTCTCTCTCTCTCTATATATATATATATATATATATAAATATATATAAATATATATATTGTAGATAACGATATAGATGTAGATTTCTCCACCACTGAATTCACTATAATGATAATACCATTTTAACAAGTATGTGCGTTGTATGCTTTGTTTTTCCCTCTAACACTCTAGTTTTTTGTTTGTTTCTGTCTACCTGTCTCTCTATCTCCCTTTATCTATCCTTCTTTCTCTGTGTATTTATCTTTCTTTCTTTCTTTCTTTCTGTCTATCTGTCTATTTATCTATCTATATATATAGAGAGAGGGGGAATGAAGTTGACAGACCGACAGTTGTAGATATTGATGTAGAAATAGATTTATCCATTACACTGAATTCAAATATAATGATAATACCATTTTAACAAGCCATACGACTGTCATGCTGTTGAACAATATTTTTTTCTTTCTTTTTCTTTTTTCTTTTTTCCGTTTTCATTTTCTTTCTTTTTTCTTCCTTTTTTCTTTCTTTTCCTTTTTTCCCCTTTTTCTTTTCTTTTTTTCTTCCTTTTTCTAAGAGAAAGAAAAAAAATCGTCTCTAAACAGATTTCCCGAGTACACCAGGGCGAGCGATGACATTTCCGCAGCTGCAAAAACCAACAGACATCAGAGGCCCGAGAGAACGCGGCTGAGACGTGACTGACACTGAACCGGCAGACGAAACTGGCTTCTTAAAACGACAGAACAGACTGATTGCTCAAACCGACAGACGAAGCTGACAGATTAAACCGGCTGTTTAAACTGAGATTTAGCCGACTCTTTAGACTGAGAGACAAAACTGACAGCTTAATCCGACTGTTTAAACTGATACAAATTTGAACCGACTGTTTAAACTGAGATACGAAACTGACAGCTTAATCCGATAGACTAAACTGTTCAAGCCAACAGAAAACTGACAGATTAAACCAACAGACTAAACCAATTGCTCAAAACGACAGTCTAAACTGACCGACGAAACAGACAAACAAAACAGGCTGTTTAAACCAACTGACAAAACTGGCTGCATAATTCTTTGACGTCAAGTGGTCAGTAGGACAAATTATAAAGCCACAGTGTTAACTTACAAATTAAACCTGTTTGACTTAAGTGGTACTTTAAACGGACAGACTAAACTGACAAAGAAAAGAGAGACAGACAGGAGTGGGGGAGGGTGGTGGGGAGACAGACAGACATAGATGAACACAGACAAAGGGTGACTCAGTGAGCGAAAGCTAAAGAGACACACCGAAAAGAAGAGAAAACAAATAGAGAGGAAGAAACAGCCATAGAAAGAGTGCAAGTGAAAAAACACTGATACCTCCAATACGATTAAATACAATGATGCTTAAATACCGTAGAAAAGATACCAATACCATAGGGAATACACCCATACCTTAAGAAAAACATAAACATAGGAACAAATTTAGAAAAAAATAGATAGTTTTGGAAGGACATATACTACTGAAAACATACTAATGTCTTTAGAGCACACTAATACCTTTGAAAATGTACTGATATCTTTGGGAATACTGATACCATTGAAAACTCACTTGGTACCTCTGGAAACACATTGATACCATTGGAAAACCATTGATACTTTGGGAGGAACACATACCAATACCCGTCGAAGGACTCCAGGACGGAAGACTAGTGTGACCTTTCCTTCAGCTGACCTGACTTCGGCGAGACTGTCTAGAGATCCCAAAGAAAAGAAGACTAGCGTGACCTTCGCTTGACAGAAGAGTGTCCACGCAGCGAAAGGACAGCAGAAGACGTCCAAGCAGCAGAAGACGTCCAAGCAGCAGAAGACGTCCAGGCAGTGTAGGACGTCAACGGAGCGAAGAAATGCCTTAATTACATGGGTCTCAAAACACACAAGCAATTTGCATGCATCATTACACGCACCTCGCCCTCGACTGTGAGCGGACGAGAATCGCTCTTACGGGTAGGGAAGCGCAAGGATGAAATTAGCCTGCAACTCTTAAGCGTAAACTGAGACTCAATAACAGTGTTTTGCGTGATGGGAGGAGGGGGGGGTGGAGGAAGGGAAGGGCGAGGAGAGAAGGGAAAGATGTGAAAGTTGGGGGAGGAAGGGAAGGAGATAGAGGAAGAGAAATAAAGGGAGAGGGATGGCGAAAGAGGGAAGAAAGGAACGGAGGAGAAAGTAAAGGAAATAATAGGAAGGAAGAAAGAAGGAGAGAAAGGAAGAAGAAAGAAAGGAAAAAGAGAGGAAGGAGAAGATGAAAGAGCAGGAGAAGAGGCTGGGGAAGGAGGGTCAGAGAGCAACAGGAAGAGAGAGACAGAGGGAGCAGGACAGTG
>NC_091554.1:43871485-43873985 GCF_042767895.1 Penaeus vannamei | reverse complement strand
CCCTTCTTCCCTATTTCTCTACTTCCTTCCCTCCTTCTTTCTCTACTTCCTTCCCTCTTTCCCTCTTTCTCTCCTTCCCTTTATCCCTCCTTTCTTTTTTTCCTTTTTCCCCTCCTTCCTCCTATCCTTCTTTTCTTTCCTTTTACCCTCGTCCCCCTCCCCTCATTCCCTCCTTCCCCTTATCCCTCCCTCCCTCTTTCATTCCCTTTATCCCTTTATCCTTCCTTTCCTTCTTCCCCCTCTTCCCCTTCCTTCCTTCCCTCTTCCCTCCTTCCCTCCCTCTTTCTCTCCTTCCTTCCCTCCTTTCTCCTTTCCCACCTCCTCCCCTCTTTCCCTCCTTCCCTTTATCCCTCCTTTCCTTCCCTCCTTCCTTCCTACCTTCCTTCCTTCCTTCCCTCCTTCCCTCCTTCCTCCTTCCCTCTTTCCCTCCTTTCTCTCCTCCTAATTAGCAGAAATAGCCTTTGGCAACAAAATCAAAATATTATTGATGTAATCGACACTTTGGAAATATTATGATAAACAATTATAATAATGTTTTTTGTTTTGGTCACAGACCTTCGTCAACAGGTAAGATGTTTAATAAATATTTCAGAATGATTTTTTTTTCCAGGTATTTAGAGTATTTTTTAAATTATTTTTCATATATGTTATTGTTATTTGATGTTATTTATCATTGTTATTGAATGGTGTATGTGTATAATTTGTGCTGGCGTATAAATGTCTTGTCATTTTTCTTTTATAAATATTTCATGATCTGTCATATATATCTATTTAGTTGCTCTAATAGACGTGCATAGTTTAGTCGCCTCTGTGAATGTCATTTAGCTTTTTTTGTTATTTTTTTCGAAGTCTCTAAAGAATATATATATTTTTAGAATCTCTCATGACAGATTGCTTTCGCTGCATGTTTAAATTTCCATTTTTTCTTAAACTTTATTTTTGTTGTTATTTTTGTCATTAGTATTATTGTTGTTGTTATTATTATCATTATTATCATTGTCATTAGTATTATAAGTGGTATTATTATCAGTATTATTCATTGCTATTAGTATCATTGTTGTTTGCTATCATTGTTATTATTACAATTATTATTGTCATTTACATTATTATTATTTATCATTGTTGTAGTTCTTGTTGTCATTATTCATATCATTCTTATTATCATTTCTATTAACATTTATTTATTTTGATCATCATCGTTATCATTACATTCAAATTAGTAGTATGGTTAGTTTTTTTTACGATTATTATTAATGATAATATAGTTATTATCACACTGATCGTTGATATCATTATTGCTTTAATTTATTTTTGCTGTTGTTTTTTGTATAGCGTCTATGGTGTACTGTGTTCTATGTTCTATCTACATGATAACGTAAAATACACAGTTATCAAGACATTATGATTTACCAACGCGAAAATTTCTCCTTGTTATATCTGTTTACTTGTAATTCACGAGCTTAAACTAATTTTTGCTTTATATGTCTCTGAAATCACCAATTAAGCTGTTAAATGTCATTGGGCAGTTAACGAAGGCGTCGACAGCCAATGGCGAGCCACCAAGCTGTCGCAAAATAGGTCGTTTGGTTGTTTATCATTATTGTGTTATTTGTTTTATGCTTATCTTTTATCTTGGACTGCTGCTTTATCTCTCTTTTTTTGTTTTTTTCTCTCTCTTCTTTCTCAGGTACCTTTATAAGAACCGGATACGCCTAATAGAGAGTCGAGTGTTCCAACATCTTGACAAATTGGAACAGCTGTAAGTAAATCAACTAACGGTGTGCGTGTTGTTTCTGCTCTTCCTTCAAGTTTATATTAATTTTGCCTCCGTAAAGATGTAATAGTAATAACAATAATAAAAAATAATAATGGTCTAGCATTTCTTCATATGGTACAACACCGATTTTCCGGCACAGTTGCTTTCATCGCCGATTTTCCGGCACAGGTAGTTCTTACACCGATTTTCCGGCACAGTTGGTTTTTACACCGATTTTCCGGCATAACCGTTTTTCCGGTCTAGTGATTCACTCAAAGAGGTCGACAGTACCTCTATTTAGCCACAATCGACCTATAATCAGGTCTTGAAACTTACATAAGCTTTTTGAAATATCTGATGAAAATTATTGAATAAACAGCTAGATTTTTTTTACGATGAAAAGGGGTGCTAAAAATGATAATAAAATAACAAAAAATAAAAACTAGTTTTTGGAAGATCGGTGTTGTACTATTAATTTACTTCAGCAGTTGTCAACTCTACTTGCTTTTTATACATAAAAGTTATGAATGAGAACAATGCAAAATATGGAATTGACTTACCCATATTCCATCCTCTAAATATTTGTATTTTTAGTCAAATACATTTCTCTAAACTACGGAATATTCTCATCCATATCTTTTTTTTTTTTTACGTGTAACAATGAAACTCTTTTATCTTCTTTTGCTTAGTTCTTATAATATTGCTTAGACCGTTTTCCAGAGCTATGATTTAAGAACGTGCTTC
>NC_091554.1:43853985-43863985 GCF_042767895.1 Penaeus vannamei | reverse complement strand
TACCTAGACTCGCACCTAGACCCTCACTCAGTGCCCACCTAACTCTACAAAGAACCTTGCCTAACCCCCTCACCCCCTAGGCTCACCCACCTAACCCCCTCACCCCCTAGGCTCACCCCACCCTAACCCCCTCCCTCACCCCTGAGCTCACCCCACCTAACCCTGCCTCATCCCCTCACCCCCTAGGCTCACCCCACCTAACCCCCTCACTCCCCCCCCTAGGCTCACCCCACCTAACACCCCCTCACCCCCCTCACCCCCTCACCCCCTAGGCTCTTACCCACCCTAACACCCCCTCACCCCTCACCCCCCTAGGCTCACCCCACCCTAACCCCCTCACCTGAACTAGGCTCACCCCACCTAACCCCCCTCACCCCCTAGGCTCACCCCACCCTAACACCCCTCCTCACCCCCTAGGCTCACCCCACCTAACCCCCTCCCCCTCTAGGCTCGCCCCACCTAGCACGCCCCTCTCCCTAGGCTCACCTCTCACCCCCTAGGCTCCACCCCCTAACCCCCTCACCCCCTTTCACCCCCTAGCCTCACCCCACCTAACACCTCCCTGCCCCCTAGGCTCACTTGCCCCCTCACCCCCTAGGCTCACCCACCTAACCCCTCTCACCCCCTAGCACCCTCACTCCTCACCCCCTAGGCTCACCCCCCTAACCCCCTCACCCCTCACCCCCTAGGCTCTGCCCTAACCCCCTCCCCCTCTAGGCTCACCCACCTAACACCCTCACCCCCTAGGCTCACCCCCTCACCCCTAGGCTCACCCCCTAACCCCAGAATACCTCACTGGCCCCTCCTGCCTCACCCTAGCCTCGCCCCACCCTAACACCCCCTCACCCCCTAAGGCTCTGCCCTAACCTCCCCCTAGGCTCCTTACCTAACACCCCTCACCCCCTAGGCTCACCCCCTAACACCCCCTCACCCCTAGAGCTCACCCCACCTAACACCCCTCACCCCCTAGGCTCCACCCCACCTAACACCCCCTTCACCCCCTTAGGCTCACCCCACCTAACACCCCTCACTCCACCTCACCCCCTAGGCTCACCCCACCCTAACACCCCCTCACCCCTTACCCCCCTAGGGCTCACCCCACCCTAACCCCCCCTCACCCCCTAGGCTTTCACCCACCTAACCCCCTCATCCCCTCACCCCCTAAGGCTCACCCACTAACCCCCTCACCCACCCTAGACTCACCCCACCTAACACCCCTCACCCTCACCCCTAGGCTCACCCCACCTAACACCCCCTCACCCCCTCCACCCCCTAGAGCTCCTACCCCACCCTAACCCCTGTCAGCCCCTCACCCCCTAGGCTCACCCCACCCTAACCCCCCTCACCCCCCCTAGGCTCACCCACCTAACACCCCTCACCCCCTGAGCTCACCCACCTAACACCTCACCCTCTCACCCCCTAGGCTCACCCACTAACACCCCCTACCTCTTCCCCACTAGGCTCACCCCACCTAACCCCCTCACCCCCTAGGCTCACCCCACCCTAACCCCCCTCCACCCCCTAGGCTCACCCACCTACCTTCACACCCCTCACCCCCTAGGCTCACCCCACCTAACCCCCTCCCCTCACTGAGCTCGCCCCACCTAACACCCCCTCACCCCCTAGGCTCACTTACCCTCACCCCTAGGCTCACCCCCTAACCCCCTCACCCCCTAGCCTCACCCACCTAACACCCCCTCACCCCCCTAGGCTCACCCCCTAACCCCCTCACCCCCTAGGCTCACCCCACCTAACCCCCTCACCCCTAACCCCCCCCTCACCCCTCACCCCTAGGCTCTTACCCCCTAACCCCCTCACCCCTCACCCCCTAGGCTCACTGCCCACCTAACCCCTCCCCTAGGCTCACCCCACCTAACCCCCTCCCCCTCTAGGCTCTTCACCACCCTAACACCCCTCACCCCCTAGGCTCACCCCCTCCCACCCCCTAGCACTCACCCACCTAACACCCCCTCACCCCCTAGGCTCACCCTAACCCCCTCACCCCCTAGGCTCACCCCCACCTAACCCCCTCACCCCCTAACCCCCCTCACCCCCTCACCCCCTAGGCTCACCCCCCCTCACCCCCCTCACCCCGACAGCAACGAGGTGATCACGGCGGACGATCGCTACAACATCCTGACCGACGGGACGCTCATGATCGAGAACACGCAGGACGGGGACGTCGGCTTCTACGAGTGCATGGCGTCCAACCCGATGGGGGAGGTCAAGTCCCGCAAGGCCAAGATGGTCCACCCGGAGCAGCAGCAGCAACTCCAGCAGTACCTGCAGCACCAGCTTCGACAGCAGCTGCATCAGCAGTTGAGAGAGCGACAGCAGCAGCAGCAGCAACAGCAGCCACGGGAGCGGCAGGTGCAGCAGCCGGAGCAACAGCCGCAGCAGGAACGGCAACAGCAGGAACGGCAGCAACAGCCACAGCAGGAACGGCAGCAGGAGCGACAGCAGGAACGACAGCAGCAGCAGCAGCAGGGGCACCACCATGGACAACATCCGGGTTCCCAGAGTCAGCAGGCGGAATCCACGAACCAGGCAATAGGTGGGGATGGAAGCCTGTGTGTTGTTCCTGTCCTCCCTATCCTCTATGTCTTTCTCTCTCTGTTTATTCACGGATCTATATACGTATCTATCCATTAAACTATTTTTCTCTCTTTTATGCAGTGTGTGTGTATTTATTTTCTCTCTATATTTATTTATGAGTTATCTTTGTATGTATCCATGCCTTACACTTCCGCCCCTCCACACGCCCTCCCTGACCTCTCCCTCCCTCCCCCGCAGTCCCCGCCAAACCCCGCTTCGTGAGGCTTCCGTCCGACGTGAACGTGACCGTCGGGTCTCCGGTGCAGATGGAGTGCGAGGTCACCGGGCGGCCGCGACCTGACATCACGTGGAGCCGAGGCGACGACCTAGTGGAGGAAGGGCCAAGGATCCAGGTCAGTGGAGGTCACGGGGTCGGAGATCAATTTTTTATTATTATTATTATTTTTATTTGGTGTATGACAGGTCGTTTGCCAGACTCCACTTAGAGCGATATTTTAAAATCTCATGGTTTATTATTATTATTATTTTTTTTTAGATTTTTCATATTATTTGATATTTATTTTATTTGTTTCGATCATCCGCTGGACTCACCATAGTGCGGGATGTTGAAATATTCTGATATTTGTCCGTAGATTTTCGCCACGTTACGCCTTTCGCTCTCAATTTGTTAAAAAGAAATTGTATTATTTTGAAACGTTATTTAAATGTGATTCACTATTTTTCATTCCCTTTATTTAATGAGCAAAGGTTTCAAAAGAATAAGTTGAACGGAAGTTATTAGTGTTGACAGCCAGAGAACAACAGATAATGATAATTCATGATTTTTTTTTCTTTCTTTAAGATGATTATTCTTATGCTTTGTGTGGCAGGCTGTCTGTTTATTTATACTTCTAAATTACCTCCGGTGTGCAAGGAATGACCGGGTGACGTCACCATCCGCTAGCAGTGCGGGGATTCGAACGCGGATGAGCAAGCTAGCGAATTTGAACGCTACCGTTGAAGGACTCGGAGAAGGATGAACCTGAGCCGCCTTTTCCCGCCAAATTTAATCGTATTCCACAGATTTTTAGATTTTTAGACGGCCATTTTCTCTCGCCATCATATTCCGCAGATTTTTAGATTTTTTTGACGACCATTTTCTCACGCCATCATATTCCACAGATTTTTAGATGGCCATTTTCTTTCGCCATCATATTCCACAGATTTTTAGATTTTTTTGACGGCCATTTCTCTCTCCAGATCTCGAACCGGGGGGCGCTGACCATCTCGTCCGCCGTGCCCAGTGATGCCGCCACGTACCTGTGCACGGCGGCCAACCACTTGGGGCGTGTCACCGCCAGCGCCGCCCTCAGGGTCCTAGGTGGGAGAGGCCGCCCCGTGGGAGTCCTTCGCTGCCTGAAGGATTTCATGTTTCGTTTTTTTGTATCTTGTTTTTAGGGATTGTGCTTTTTGTTTTGTCTGAGAAAAAGAAATGTTTAGGCTTTAGTTTCGATAATAGTGTTCAACATTTCGTGGAAACTTTATTTTAAAAAGAATAAAAAATATATCTTCACCTCAAAATACTTCCCCACGTCACCCTTTCCACTCCCATCCTTTACACCCTACACACCCTACATCCCACGACACCCCTCCGCCACACCGTCTAACACGCCCCCTACGCCCACCCTCAAACACGCCCCACGATCCTCCCCCACATCCTTCCACCCCTCCTCCACCCTCAAACACGCCCCTGCGCCACACCCTCTAACACGCCCCTCCTCCACCCTCTAACACGCCCCTCCTCCACCCTCTAACACGCCCCTCCTCCACCCTCTAACACGCCCCCTTCCGCCCGCAGTGCCACCGCGCCTGACCGGAGAGCCAGACGACCAGTACGCCAGCCCGGGCAGCAGCGTCCAGTTCACGTGCCAGGCGGCGGGGGTGCCAGTGCCAATCATCTCGTGGTCGCGGAATGGGCTGCCGATCGCGCCCTCGAGTCGTCACACCATCTCCGTGGGCGGTGAGAGAGAGAGAGAGAGAGAGAGAGAGAGAGAGAGGGAGAGAGGGAGAGAGAGAGAGGGAGGGAGGGAGAAAGAGAGAAATCTAGAAAGAGGGAGAGGGAGGGAGGGAGGGAGAAAGAGAAAAAGAAAAAGTGAAAGAGAAATGGAGAGAAATCTAGAGAGAGAGAGCGAAAGAGAGAGAGAGAGAGAGCGAAAGAAAGAGAGAGAGAGCGAAAGAAAGAGAGAGAGAGAGCGAAAGAAAGAGAGAGAGAGAGCGACAGAAAGAGAGAGAGAGAGCGACAGAAAGAGAGAGAGAGAGAGAAAGCGAAAGAAAGAGAGAGAGATGGAAAGCGAAATAAAGAGAGAGAGAGAGAGAGAAACATCGAAATAAAAGATGAGAAAAAAACACCAAAAAGCCAATACCATTACGACAAACAAATCCACATCTCAGAAAAAATGTACACACACGCATCCAACATCCATCACCCACCTCCACACCCTTTCTCATTATCTAATTTATCATCTTTCTCCCTCTCCCTTCGCTACCCCTCCCTCCCCCTCGTCCTTCACCCCGTCCCTCCCCCTCCCCCTCGTCCTTCACCCCGTCTCTCCTTCCCACCCACGCCTCGTCCTTCACCCCGTCCCTCCCCCACCCCCCAGGTATCAGTCTGAGGGTCCAGTACGTGAAAAATTCTGACGAAGGAGAGTACGTCTGCCGTGCCCAGAACCCAGCTGGGTCCGTGGAGGCGTCCGCATCGCTGTACGTACGTGAGAAGGTGAGTTTGTGTCCGTTTTTTTTGTTTCTTTTGTGTCTGTTTTCTTTTTTTTTGGGGGGGGGGGCTTCGTGTTTTTTTGTCTGTGTTTCTGTTTTTGTTTATGTCAGTTTGTCTGTGTCTCTCTGTATGTTTCTCTTTCTTCTCCTTCTTCTCCTTCTTCTCCTTCTTCTCTCTCTCTCTGTCTCTCTCTCTCTCTCTCTCTCTCTCTCTCTCTCTCTCCCTCTCTCTCTCTCTCTCTCTCTCTCTCTCTCTCTCTCTCTCTCTCTCTCTCTCTCTCTCTTTCTATTTCTCACTATTTCTCTCTCTCTCTCTCTCTCTCTCTCTCTCGCTCTCGCTCTCTCTCTCTCTCTCTCTCTCTCTCTCTCTCTCTCTCTCTCTCTCTCTCTCTTTCCCTGCTATACATTTTCACTGCTCTTTATTGCACCCTCCGTGAGATGGTTGGGATTCACTTTTGAATTTTAGCATTCCCAATATTTTACCCCTTTTCTTGTGTCCGTCTCCTGTTCCTTTCTTATGCCCCTTTAGTATGTCCCCTTCTTATGTCCCTCTCTCGCATACCTTTCAACTCCAACCCCCTCTCCAACACCCACCCCTCCCAAAAAAGAAAAAAAGGTATATCACCCCCCCCCAAAAGGTATATCACCCCCCCAAAAAAAAAAAAAGAAAAAGGAAAAAAATCATCCCCCTCAAAGAAAAGTATATCACCCCCCAAAATGAATGGTATATCACCCCCTCCCTAACAAAAACAAAAAAGTATATCACCCCCTCCCCCCAAAAATAAATAAATAAATAAATATATCACCCCCTTTCCCTCTCACCCTCCACCCTCTCTCCAGGTCGCCCCAGTGATTCGGCAGGAACCGCGTGACGTCGTTGCGAGCGAAGGCCAGGACGCGGTGACGATGCCCTGCCGAGCCGACGGTCGACCCAAGCCCCTGATCGCGTGGAGGAAGGACGGGCAGCTCCTCAGGGACGACGGGGAGAAGTACAGGTGAGGAGGGAGGGTGGGGTGGGAAGGGTGGTGGGGAGGGAGGGGATGGGATGGGGTGGGGAGGGAGGAGGGAAGGAAGGAGGGAGGGGTGGTGGAGTAGGAGGAAGAGAGTAGAGGAGGGTGGGAAAGAGGGGGAGGGGTGATAGTGTGAGTGGGAATGGAGAAGGGGAGAAGGAGGAGTAGGAGGGATGGAGGGAAGGGGATGGGAAGTGGGAGAGGGAGGAGAGGGGGTGAAGGGAGGGAAAAGGGAAGGAAGGAGGGGAAGGAAGGAAGGAGGGAGGGAAGGGTGGTGGGGAAGGACAGGTGAAAGTACTGAGGAGGTTAGAAGGAGGAAGAGAAGGAGTAGGAGGGAGAGAAGGAGGAAGAGGGAGAGGGTGGAAAGAGGGGATGGGAGGGTGATGGAGGGAGTTGGTGGATGGGGTAGGAAAAGAGAGTGGGAGGGAGGGTGTGGGAAAGGAGGGAGGGGAGGGAGGAGATGGTGGAAAGGAGAGGCGGAAGGAGGAGTAGAGAAGGAGGAAGGAGGAAGGGGGAGGGAGAGAATTGGTGAGGAATTAGGGAGTAGGAGGAAGATGGGAGGGAGGGTGATGAGGAGTGAGAGAAGGAAGGAAGGGAGGAAGGTGGTGGGATGGGAGCCAGGTGAAGGGAAGGGAGGAATGACGAGAGTGGTGAGGAGTGGGAGGAGGGGAAGGAGAGGGAGAGAGATAGAGAACGAAGGAGGAGGTGAAGAAAGCGGAAGGGAGGGAAGAGAGAAAAAAAATAAAACAAACAAAAAACAAACAGAAGATACAAAACAAGAAACCCCGAACTGAAATAATCAGCTAATCTTCCATTCGCAAACCCCCCCCCCCCCCAAATCCTTCATTCATACTCTCTCCTTTCCCAGGATAGAGACGGACGGCGCCCTTCTCGTCCACAACGTGACGACCGACGACGCGGGGCTGTACGAGTGCAACGCCCAGAACCACGTCGGCTTCGCTACTGCCAGGGCGCGACTCACGGTGCAAGGTGGGTGGCGAGTAGGGGTAGTTGGGGGGTGGAAAAAACACAGGAGGGGGTGGAAAAAAAGACAGGGGGGGTCGAAAAAACACAGGGGGGTCGAAAAAACATAGGAGGGGGTCGAAAAAACACAGGAGGGGGTCGAAAAACACAGGGGGTGGAAAAAACACAAGGGGTCGATAAAACACGGGGGGTGGAAAAAACACAGGAGGGGGTCGAAAAAACACGGGGGTGGAAAAAAACACAGGGGGGATCGAGAAAACACAGGGAGGGGTTGAAAAAGCACAGGAGGAGGGTCGATAAATCACAGGGGGGGGGGGGGGTCGAGAAAACACATGGGGAGAATGGATTTACCATGGGGGATTAAGTACAAAGATATCCGTATTTTTTGAGTTACTCCTTAAATCCTTTGCAGGTGTAAAAAAAGGAAAATTTAAAGTAATGATGTCCATAATTTTTGAGTCGTTCCTTAAATCCTTTTCAGATGAAAAAGAGGAAAATTTTAATCTTTGGGATTACAGAACAAGGATATCCATATATTTTTAGTCACTCCTTAAATCCTTTTCAGGTGAAAACAGAGGAGAATTTGAAACATAGATATTCCTGATAATTAAATACACTCTCTGGGCCATAGTTTTCGACCCCCCCCCCTAAAATCCCTTTCAGGTGAAATAAGAGGAGTATCAAGTAAGAGTCTTTACTGACTTTTTAATCAATGCTGCGATTTTATCTCGCTCAATATGTTGCCTTATTTGCATATATGGGATGAATTGGAGAACGCTTGCTTTAGCGATTCGTGGAATCAGAAAATGAATTGTTTGTTTACTTTTTTTCACATAATTATATGTAGAATTAACCCACATAACGTTACTTTTTCTTAAAAAAGAATGTGTATATATATATTGTAGATGTAATAGCATCATTTTCATCAGTATTCCGTAATGAAGAAAGAGAGAAAGCAAGAAAAAGAAAGAAAAAGAAAGTGAGAAAGAAAGAGAGAGAGAGAAAGAAAATGAAAGAAAGAGAGAAATCAAAATCGAAAGAAAAAAAAGAAAGAGAAATCGAAAGAAAACGTTCACCACTTCTGTAACCAATCAGTAACACCAGCAAACGTTTCAGAGGAGGAGAAGCCGCACCTCGGCGACCCCTTCCTGCAGCAGAGTTTCGACGAGGCGCGCGAGCAGGTCGACCGCGCCGTCAACGATACCATCAGGTGCGGGGGACACGGCCATCCTGGAGGAGGCCCCGTGGGAGGTTTTATATGAATATTTGTGGTCATTTGTGTGTGTGTGAGTCTGTTTATCGTTGATTATATTGATTATTCTTTGTTGTTTTTTTTCCTCCGTCTACTCATCCTCATCCTTCTCCACCTCTTCCTCTTCCTCTTTCTCCCATTCCCCACATCTTCACTTTAATGCTTTCCCACATCTTCCTTTTCCCCCCTTCCATCTTGCCCCTTGCCCCCCTCCTCTTGATCCCTCCTCTTGATCCCTCCCCCTTGCCCCATGCCCCTTCTCCCCGTGTCTCTTGCCCCCCTCCCCCTTCTCTCCCTCCCTTGTACCCCTCTCTCTTTTTCCCTTGTCCCCTTCCCTTCCTCCTTCCCTCTTGTCTCTTCCTCGTCCCCTTCACTCCTTGCCCACTCCCCCTTGTCCCTTGCCTCCCCCCTCTCCTTGTCCCTTGCCCTCTCCCCCCCTCTCTCCTTGTCCCTTGCCCCCCCCTCTCCTTTCCCCATACCCCTTCCCCCCCCTCAGCCAGCTGTTCCGGCGTGACCGCAGCCGCGCCCCGCAGCCCCACGAGCTCCTGCGCATCTTCCGCTTCCCGTCGAACGAAGGGCGCGAGATAGCTCGGGCGACGGAGATGATCGAGCAGACGCTACAGATCGTCATGCGCCATGTGGAGTCCGGGATGCTCTTCAACCTGACGTGTGAGTCCCGAGTGGAGTCTCTTTTGCGTGTGTGTGTGTGTGTTTCTTGACATCAACCCTCACCAAAAATGGCCTTTGTTTTTTTCATGATGAATTGAGGCGTTTTAGTTCCGCCAATTATAAAATTCAATCCTTATCATGACTTTCTCCATAATGAAATGAGACGATCTTTATCTCATTCATACCTTTCCACATTTGTCAACATGAATATGGTTCGAGAAAAAAAAAATAAAGAATTCATTTTCATTCACACATGAATACAGTTCAAGAAAAAATCATTCTCATTCATACCTTCCGATATTTGTTAACATGAATACGGTTAAATAAATAGAAATAAATCTACCCAAGCCAACACCGACGTCCTCTTCCCCCTTTCTCACCGCCCTCCCCTTCCCGCAGCCTTCAGCTACCAGGACCTCCTCTCGCCCGAAAAAGTGGTGCTCCTGACCAACCTCTCGGGCTGCCTGGCTCACCGTCGCAACGTCTACTGCGACGACATGTGCTTCCATACCAAGTACCGCTCCGACGACGGCACCTGCAACAACCTGCGTCATCCGCTGTGGGGCGCCTCGCTCACCGGCTTCAGGAGGGTTCTGAACCCCATCTACGAGAACGGGTTCAACACGCCAGTGGGTGAGTTTCGGTCGCGATTTCGCTTTCTCGATTATTATTTTTCTTGCTCTCTCTCTCTCTCTCTCTCTCTCTCTCTCTCTCTCTCTCTCTCTCTCTCTCTCTCTCTTTCTCTCTCTCTCTCTCTCTCTCTCTCTCTCTCTCTCTC
>NC_091554.1:43841485-43843985 GCF_042767895.1 Penaeus vannamei | reverse complement strand
ACAGTATATAAAACAAAAGAAAAAAACGTCATTTAGATCATTAAACATAGGCACTTTAAAGAGCTTGTATCGGAGGCAAGGTCACAGACCACATAAACCCACACGAATCATAAAAAAAAAACACACGAAGGAAATAAAAAAGACGAATAAAAATAAAATAAATGAATAAAAAAACAACAGCCAAACCTACACAGCCACGGTATATGTACAGCTATAACTTTCTCTCCCCCTTCGTCGTCCTTGAAAGACTGCCGGAGTTCAGCTTTTCCAAATTCCATCACTCACGTTCCCACAATTCGGTTCAGAAGGCGAGCGCAGTTTTCCCACAGAGAGGACAGGGAGCACCTCTTTATGGACTTAGATAAGGTCACTGATCACGAATTAAAAGGATCATTCTCTGAGGGGAGTTATTTCGCGCAGAACGCCACGCAGGGATCGGGTGAAGGGAGGTAAGTGTTTGTTTGTTTGTTGATGTTGGAGGAATATTTGTAGGGAATGTTTGGATTGTGATATGTTGTTGGATTTTTTTAATGTTTGTAGTTTAGTTAGACGTTATAGACGCGTGTTTTAGGGAATTTCTTGTTCATTTTTTATAAGTAAAGGTTTGATTAATTGATGCCAAAGTTTAAGTGTATTTAATGCCTTATAATGCCTAATCTCTATATTAATATGCAAATAACCTGACACCAACAATTTCACACACGCAAAATAGGGCACCGCAACCAAGCCCAAAACTCGAGAGAACGTTAGAGAAAAGCAAGAAGTCGGGACGAAGCCTCGGCAGAAACGACTCCGAGGACGACCTTGGCACCTACGAGGAGGACCTCAACGAGCAGCGAATCGAGGGCATCGAGGCCCTGGTGGAGCAGCTCTCGAGGACGGTCCTCGAACTCAGCAAAAAGGTGCGGAGGAGGAGGAGGACCTTCTGGCCGTGAACTCTTGGATAGACTGATAGATAGACAGATAAGTTTTCTAGATGGATAGATAAATAAGTTTTCTAGACAGATAAGGTATCTAGATAGATGGATAGATAGGTTTTCGAGATAGATAGGTTTTCGAGATAGATGGATAGATAGGTTATCGAGATAGATGGATAGATAGGTTTTCAAGATAGATGGATAGATAAGTTTTTGAGATAGATTAGTGTTCTAGATCGAGAAGTTTTCGAGATAGATGGATAGATAAGTGTTCTAGAAAGGTAATTAGGTTTTCTAGATAGATGGATAAATTTTCTAGATATATTAGTGTTCTATATAGATAGAGAGATAAGTTTTATAGATATGTAGATAAGTTTTTTTTAGATATATAAGTTTTCTAGATAGATGGATAGATAAGTTTTCTAGATAGATAGATTAGTGTTCTAGATAGATACATTAGTTTTTTTTATATAGATAGATAAGTTTTTTAGATATATACATTTTCTAGATAGATAGGTTTTCTAGATAGATTAGTTTTCTAGATAGATATATTAGTTTTCTAGATAGATAGATAAATGTTCTAGATGGATAGATTAGATATTTAGATACATAGATCAGTTTTCTAGATGGATAGATTAGTTTTCTAGAAAGATAGAGAAGTTTTCTAGATAGATAGATGGATAAGTTTTCTAAATAGATAGATGGATAAGTTTCCTAAACAGATAGACAAGTTTTCTAAATAGATCGCTGGATGTTTTGTGAATAGATAGATGGATAAGTTGTCTAAATAGATAGACAGATAAGTTTTCTAAATAGATTGATGGATGAGTTTTCTAGATAGATAGATAGATTAGTGTTCTAGATACAGAGATTAGTGTTCTGAATAGATAGATTAGTTTTCTAAATAGATGGATATATTAGTTTTCTAGATTGATAGATATGTTGTGTGGATAGATGGACTGATAAGTTTCGTAGATAGAGAGATTAGTTTTCTAGATACAGTAGTTTTCTAGATGGATAGATTAGTGTTCTAGATAGATAGATCAGTTTTCTAGAAAGTTTTCTGGAATAAAATAGATTTCTAGATAGATCAGTTTTCTAGGTGGATAGAATAGATTTCTAGATAGATCAGTTTTCTAGGTGGATAGATGACTTTTCTAGACGGATAGATAAGATTTCTAGATAGATAGGTTTTCTAGATGGATAGATGACTTTTCTAGACGGATAGATAAGATTTCTAGATAGATAGGTTTTCTATCTAGATACTACAGGAATCACCCAATGAATCACTCTGAAAGTGCCCGTGAAATAGAGGCTAACGAACTCTTGCTTCCTGCAGGTGGCGACCCTGGAGGACAAGTGCGGCAGCGGCGACGGCGGCGGCGGCAGGAGGAAGAGCGTGCGGCAGCGAAGGAAGTGCGTGGACGAGACGGGCAGACACAGGGCGCGAGGGGAGAGCTGGCAGAAGGACCCCTGCGCGATATGCTCCTGCCGGGTACGCTGACGGGGTTGCAGGGCACTTCTGAGATAGGGTTTCATTTCATTTGGAATTCGAGGCACACACCTGCACACACACATACACG
>NC_091554.1:43825017-43830985 GCF_042767895.1 Penaeus vannamei | reverse complement strand
AGCTGGCAGCATGATCAAGCAAGTGACTCTGGGACGAGTTCTGTGCGACAACGGAGACAACATCACGGACATAACCTCGGACGTTTTTGTTCTTCCTCGAGAACAGAATCCTGCGTTTGTTCCTTGCTCGAAACTGCCCTATGTTGACTTGAGGATCTGGTCTGACTGCTGCTCTGGTATGTTGCTGAGTGATTGCCATGTTGCCAAGTCGCAGTCTTAGATGTGAATGGCAGTACGTTTTTTGTTTATTTTGTTTTGTTTTGTTGATTTTTTAGTCTTCGTTTTGTGCTGCAGAACCAAGAATAAGTCACAACATGATAGATCTGTAGAAAATTACTTATTTTACAGAAAGTTTATAAGTTTAAGTAACAGGAGAACCACATATACTTATAATTTCTTCTATTTTTTGCCGCAAAGTAATAATGATTTAATACCTTTTACAGCCACTAGTCACATAGTTTAGCGATACTAAATTATACGATTTAATTAATAAAGCTTTTAACTTTTGCAATTACTAGTCACTTTATCATATAAGGATTTTTTATGTTGCTTATAGGCTTATAACTCAACCACAAATGTTTATGATTGTATGGTATTTTAATGATCTTTAGGCTGTAGTTCCAACACTGATATTATTATACTGTTTAATCTAAGCCCTAATCCTTTATAAGCTCTTTAAAGTGCATTTTTTTTCTTGTTTGTGCCATGTTTTGAAAGGAAAATTACTAATAGACATAATAGGTGTTTCCGTGTTTTCAAAATCATCGTCTAAAGCATATCCACATCTGAAATAATTTATTTTTTCTTCGGTATTTTGATTAACTGGGAAGCCCCGCCCCCAAAACCCTTAGCTCCGCCTTCGCTCCTCCCCTTAGCCCCGCCCCCGTCCCGCCCTTCACTCACTGCATGAATATTTTGTTATTTTACACGCGTTCTAATACCCCCCCCTCCCCTCCCCCCTAAGAGTACCCCTTCACAAAAGTCATAGTTCACAGGCTTTTAAGAATTTGCATGGTTGAACCTGCTGTGAACGATAAATAAATTCATATAAATAGATTACGTTGTTTTTTTTTCGCTTTAGTTTCATTCTTTTTTATTTTGAAACTATTAAACACTAATGCAGTGCTTTTATTGATCTTTAATTTCATTTTTTCACTTTTTTGAAAGAGACTGATACTGTAAAATTGATGTTTCTGAATTAATTTCAAGAAAATGTACAACAATGGTTTTGATTTTTTAAGTTGGAGAGAAAATAAAATAGAGAGATCCTGTTTTCTCATAATTAGGGTAAAAAAAAAACACGTGTTTTATCATGTACATTAGAGTGAATAAATGTGAAATTCACATGTTTTGTTTCTTTGTCCAGGGCGAAATCGGAATAAAACAACAGTATATAAAACAAAAGAAAAAAACGTCATTTAGATCATTAAACATAAGGCACTTTAAAGAGCTTGTATCGGAGGCAAGGTCACAGACCACATAAACCCACACGAATCATAAAAAAACACACGAAGGAAATAAAAAAGACGAATAAAAATAAAATAAATGAATAAAAAAACAACAACAGCCAAACCTACACAGCCACGGTATATGTACAGCTATAACTTTCTCTCCCCCTTCGTCGTCCTTGAAAGACTGCCGGAGTTCAGCTTTTCCAAATTCCATCACTCACGTTCCCACAATTCGGTTCAGAAGGCGAGCGCAGTTTTCCCACAGAGAGGACAGGGAGCACCTCTTTATGGACTTAGATAAGGTCACTGATCACGAATTAAAAGGATCATTCTCTGAGGGGAGTTATTTCGCGCAGAACGCCACGCAGAGGTCGGGTGAAGGGAGGTAAGTGTTTGTTTGTTGATGTTGGAGGAATATTTGTAGGGAATGTTTGGATTGTAATATGTTGTTGGATTTTTTTAATGTTTGTAGTTTAGTTAGACGTTATAGACGCGTGTGTTAAGGAATATCATGTTAATTTTTTTTATAAGTAAAGGTTTGATTAATTGATTCCAGAGTTTAAGAATATTTAATGCCTTATAATGCCTAATCTCTATATTAATATGCAAATAACCTGACACCAACAATTTCACACGGGCAAAAATAGGGCACCGCAACCAAGCCCAAAACTCGAGAGAACGTTAGAGAAAAGCAAGAAGTCGGGACGAAGCCTCGGCAGAAACGACTCCGAGGACGACCTTGGCACCTACGAGGAGGACCTCAACGAGCAGCGAATCGAGGGCATCGAGGCCCTGGTGGAGCAGCTCTCGAGGACGGTCCTCGAACTCAGCAAAAAGGTGCGGAGGAGGAGGAGGACCTTCTGGCCGTGAACTCTTGGATAGAATGATAGATAGATAGATAAGTTTTCTAGATGGATAGATGAATAAGTTTTCTAGACAGATAAGGTATCTAGATAGATGGATAGATAGGTTTTCGAGATAGATAGGTTTTCGAGATAGATGGATAGATAGGTTATCGAGATAGATGGATAGATAGGTTTTCAAGATAGATGGATAGATAAGTTTTTGAGATAGATAGATTAGTGTTCTAGATCGAGAAGTTTTCGAGATAGATGGATAGATAAGTGTTCTAGAAAGGTAATTAGGTTTTCTAGATAGATGGATAAATTTTCTAGATATATTAGTGTTCTATATAGATAGAGAGATAAGTTTTATAGATATGTAGATAAGTTTTTTTTAGATATATAAGTTTTCTAGATAGATGGATAGATAAGTTTTCTAGATAGATAGATTAGTGTTCTAGATAGATACATTAGTTTTTTTTTATATAGATAGATAAGTTTTTTAGATATATACATTTTCTAGATAGATAGGTTTTCTAGATAGATTAGTTTTCTAGATAGATATATTAGTTTTCTAGATAGATAGATAAATGTTCTAGATGGATAGATTAGATATTTAAATACATAGATCAGTTTTCTAGATGGATAGATTAGTTTTCTAGAAAGATAGAGAAGTTTTCTAGATAGATAGATGGATAAGTTTCCTAAACAGATAGACAAGTTTTCTAAATAGATCGATGGATGTTTTGTGAATAGATAGATGGATAAGTTGTCTAAATAAATAGATAGATAAGTTTTCTAAATAGATTGATGGATGAGTTTTCTAGATAGATAGATAGATTAGTGTTCTAGATACAGAGATTAGTGTTCTGAATAGATAGATTAGTTTTCTAAATAGATGGATATATTAGTTTTCTAGATTGATAGATATGTTGTGTGAATAGATGGACTGATAAGTTTCGTAGATAGAGAGATTAGTTTTCTAGATACAGTAGTTTTCTAGATGGATAGATTAGTGTTCTAGATAGATAGATCAGTTTTCTAGAAAGTTTTCTGGAATAAAATAGATTTCTAGATAGATAAGTTTTCTCGGTGGATAGAATAGATTTCTAGATAGATCAGTTTTCTAGGTGGATAGAATAGATTTCTAGATAGATCAGTTTTCTAGGTGGATAGATGACTTCTCTAGACGGATAGATAAGATTTCTAGATTGATAGGTTTTCTAGATGGATAGATGACTTCTCTAGACGGATAGATAAGATTTCTAGATAGATAGGTTTTCTAGCTAGGTACTACACGAATCACCCAATGAATCACTATTAAACTACCCATGAGATAGAGGCTAACGAACTCTTGCTTCCTGCAGGTGGCCACCCTGGAGGACAAGTGCGGCAGCGGCGACGGCGGCGGCGGCAGGAGGAAGGGCGTGCGGCAGCGAAGGAAGTGCGTGGACGAGACGGGCAGACACAGGGCGCGAGGGGAGAGCTGGCAGAAGGACCCCTGCGCGATATGCTCCTGCCGGGTACGCTGACGGGGTTGCAGGGCACTTCTGAGATAGGGTTTCATTTCATTTGGAATTCGAGGCACACACCTGCACACACACATACACGCAAACACACATGTATGTATGTGTATATATGTATATATATATATATATATATATATATATATATATATATATATATATATATATATATATATAATGTGTATGTATATATGCACATATGTGCATATGTATGTATGTATATGTGTATTTGCATATGTATATATGCGTGTGTGTGTGCGCATATATATGTGTATATATGTATTGCTTTTCTTTTCCTTTTCCTTTCCTTTTTGTGTTTCTGATAGAATTTTATGGTAGGAAATATTTCAAAATACATTATATTTACAGTGACTTACAAGACACTAACAAAAACAAAGCTGGTATAAGAGATATCAATCACACTAAAGTTTCCCCATATTGAACCCGAATCCCACCTCTTAGCAAGTTCTAGAAACGGATGAAATATAACAGTCTACCCCCAGCATCATATGACTAACGCGTCCCCCGTTTTCTTTGTCAGAGAGGAAAAGTTCACTGCAGAGTCAAAGAGTGTCCGAGAGTGACCTGTGATAACCCGCGGGTGGAGGAGGGAGAATGCTGTCCTGAGTGCGACGACGAAGGAGAAGACATCGAGAACGCCCGTCCAGCTCCTGAGGCATAACAGGATCCTCGGGGGAGTGAAATACAGAGAGTTATAATGCCTATACGACAACGCGCACCTCATCTCCCTTCTGCAGAGATGCCATAGAAAACGGAAGGCGGTCTGTGCACCTTGCCAAAGACTATTAGGGGGGGGGGGGGAGATGGCATATTTGGAGGTGTCTATTGATATGAAAAAAAATCATGGAAGTGTAGTGTTTTTTCTCTCAAAAACAGAATGTTTGTCAGTTTAAGAATATCAATAGCGGGAAGGACATGGTTGGTAAGAGTCCAGTGAATTAAAGAACTGTGATGGTTACTTTATGAAAATCGAAGTTTTGGTATATGAAACGTGATCGTGTGTACACGGTCAGGTAGCTATATAATGTACAGTATTGACAGTCTCATATATTACTTTGAGCTGTGTTATAGGCCGGATTTTTATGGGTATTTCAGTATCGCCTGTTCTGTAATCAGCATTGTGCCTAATAACTTATCCTGGGATGAAGAGGGAGTTAAGACTATGTGACAAAGACCAGTTTATTAAACCTGGTCATGAGATTTTCAACCTTACTTGGTTACTTTATTAACAACGAAATAATTATGATGCTGATCGTAGGAAAAAATCATAGGGCAAGGTTTTAGATCAGTGGAGGATTATTGTGTTCAGTTGTTCACAGGATAGTAATAGATGTTTTTTTTCAAGCCTCTTACAACGCATAGGGCTGTCAGAATTTTCAGAAAAAAAATATTTATGTAAAAAAAAAATCCAAGAAAAAAAGGTGTTTATTTGCTCACAGTTTTTATTTTTTGCCTGCCATTTTGCGTTATCACTGCCATTTTTTCGTTTTTGTTTTTGTTTTTTTAGTTATTTGCAAAAAAAGAATGGCATCTGCATTGCTTGCACCAGCATTACTAGTCAGTAGGAAATCACGAATATTCACTCGTTTTTTTTATCTTAAATCATCACTCGGATCTTTAATTGGAATGTGTACTAATAGCCGTTTTTTTTGGTAGGTTTTAAGTAGTGTCTTCGCCTTGGGGTCTGCTTCTCGAACACTCTTCTCCGAAATACTAATCTGGTGCTATTAGTGGATCAAGGACTATCTCTATTTATTTCATGTTACATACACTCCCACTGCCAATAGTGTTCTAAGAAGTGTGTATCGCGGGAAAGAATAGGTATCGCGGTATGAGGAGGAGGAGGGTGATATGTATCGGGAGAAAGAATAGGTACCGCGGTATGAGGAGGAGGAGGAAATGAATCGGGAGAAAGAATAGGTACCGCGGTACGAGGAAGAGGATTATATATGGATCAGGGGGAAAGAATAAGTACCGCGGCATGAGAATGAGAATAATAACAATAATTAGTCATCCTTCGTCCACAATCAATCATGTGTAGTTAAAACAAGAAAAATATAGAGGGATGACTATCTGAAAATGGTTGAAATTTAAGAATATACATCATCTTTAAGGTGGTTAAAAAATG
>NC_091554.1:43805017-43807517 GCF_042767895.1 Penaeus vannamei | reverse complement strand
AAATATATTATACACAAAGAAACACACATGTTGGATAAATACCTCTTCCAACCCTTACCTATTACCTCTCGTCACCGTGGCCGAGAGGGTAAGGGCGCCAGATTCAAATCTTGATCATTTTCGAATTTTAATAAGAATCGCCAGATCGCGAGTTCGAATCTGCAAAATGGAGCCAAAATTGCTCCCTCCGACTGCAACCTCGTCCGGGGCTGAAAGACATGGAAAGCGCCTGGGCACAATAATTACAAGACGCCCGTCAGTTGCAATGTTTTTCCCTTCCCTTTTGTATATCTTTATTTGTGTATGTATTTGTATTTCTGTGTGTGCGTGTAGGCCATGGTAGGTCAATAAGATTCCGTTCTTTTCTCCTATGGAAAATATATGCACATATGCGTCAAAAATGCGATGAAAATTCGAATAAATATGAAGAGAAACGTCACAGAAAACAAAGGCGACAGAGAACAAAATTGAACTAGGAAATGTATCAAAATGCAATAAATACGCGAAAGAACGCCGCTAACAAAACAGAAAGCGAATGCGTGAAAGTAAAGTAGTGTGTTGAATGAGAAAATGCGAAAGTAGATATGCGTCAAAACCGACAAAATGCAAATTAAGAAAACGGTTCGAGAAAGAGATTAACTTTGCAAAATTAATACAGAAAAGTTCGCTAACAAAACAGAGCAAAAAAGAGGAAAAAACATGCGTCACAATTTGCGATGTAAAACAGAAATATTCTGATATAGTAAAACGGGAAACGAAAAGAAGACTAACAAAGAAGATAGTAGAGAGAGAGAGTACGCAAGAGAATAATAATAATGGAAAAAACAAGCTACCTCGGTTGCAGTCCGTTTCCCCTATTCATGTGCACCTATGTACGTTTTTCTACTTATGTGTGTGCGTGTAGGCCATGTGCAACTCATGGTTGGTCAATAAAAATTCCATTCTTTCCTATTTCAGTGTAGGACGTCAAAACAAGCTATTATTTCTCCCATGTAAAATATACGCATATTCATATGAATTGTACAATTGTATATATACACATAAGCATTTCAAAATTTGATGTCCTTTCATGTAAGTAATGAGAATATAGATATGTATATAATATGGAAATTGGAACAGGGAAGGTGTCACGGCAATAATTACTGGCTGCCTCGTCACAAGGTAATGGTTAAGGGTAGTTGTGTAGGTTCGTAGGTTCGCTCGAGACGTGTATATTGTTGACGTGGTGGAGGCAGGTGTTGGTGGAGGGCGGGACACTGCCGGTGACTGGAAAGGAAGGAGAGGCAGTGATAATGATTAAGAGAAGAGAGGTCGCCGAGGATTACGGGGCGGCGAAGGCTATTTGCTTCTTAGAGAGATTTTGGCTTCCCCTAAAAGATTATTTTTTTCTTTTCATACGAATGTTGAGACATGAAAATTTTTTACATTTGTGTTTATGTGTAAAGCTAAAATAATGATTTGTTAACGTACGGCATAAGTATACAAGTATGCACACTTGACACGTGTATATATATAATTTTCGGCAAAAGTGTGATTTTGATTCCCCTAAAAGGTCTATTGGGTAACGAGCAGTGAAACTACTGTTAAAGAATACAAGAAGTATAGAATCCTCATGCAATGTCTGTGTATTATTTTTGTTCAGTAAATGACTGGAACGAATATATTGTTTTAACATCCTTTACCACTCTGCCACTTTGAGGCAAATTGCATACTGTACCATCAGCTTCGACCAAGGAGCGGTCATTCCCGAGGATAATTCCTCAAATTCATCATCATTATAACTATCATGATCTAGAATTATTGTTATCATACCATTATTATAATGATTGTTTCAGCTATTATATAACGTTTATCATTAATGTTATCTAATCTTAATATTGTTACTATTGTGATGATTATTATCCTGATGAGACATGATCAGTTCATGTCGGCAACTTTTGTGGCAAATTTCTTTCCTGTTTACTATTATTTTCCTGTTTACTCCGTGGCAATGCTGGAAACTGCTGTTGTGCTTCACAAGTGAGACACCCAAAGGCCGCAGTCAAGCATGATTTTTCCTTTCCTGTGTTTTAAGATATTTGAGGTAGCTCAGGTCATAAAAAAATATCTGGTTTACAATGATTATATTTTTTCCATAAAATGCATCAGTGATATTTATAATTTAATAACCTAGACACAGCTTTCATTTAAAATCATAATTAAAATAACAAAATTTATTATGACTCACATACATCAATATTATGAATCTATAATAATGACTGAACTGCAGCAGTTTGGCTTTTCAGAATATACATTGACATTGCTCTGCTATCAAGTTGCTATTCGTTCTTTCGCGAGAGGGAGGGAGGGAGGGAGGAAGAGAGGGAGAGAGAAAGAGAGAGAGAGAGAGAGAGAGAGAGAGAGAGAGAGAAAGATGAAGAGAGAGAGAGAGGAAGAGAGGGAGAGAGAAAGATAGAGAGGAGAGAGAGGGAGAGAGAGAGAGAGAGAGAGAGAGAGAGAG
>NC_091554.1:43780017-43800017 GCF_042767895.1 Penaeus vannamei | reverse complement strand
ATTCGTTTTTTATGCCAATATTATTGACATGTTTATTCTTAATACAACAATTGGAAATGAAGTTATATTAGAAACGTTAATGTTCTCTCATTTCTTATATAGTGTTCACTTCATCTTCCCCATCATCACAACTATCATTATTATTGGTATCATCATCATTATCATCACCCTCATCTTTATTAAAATCATCCTCATTATCTTTATCATTACCATTATTCTTATATTCTTATTATTATCAACATACCTATAATAAATCATTATCTATCGTTATCACATTATTAAAGTTATCGTACCATTATAATAATCAATTCCATTTATTAATATCACTTAAAACTGCTATTTATACTCTTCTTATCATTATTATAATTCATGTCTATTTCCATATTATTTGTTGTTGTTGTGATCAACATGTAATAATGATTAATGATTATAATTACTGTGGCACCAGCTTAGTGCGTATGATTAGCATTAATTAGAGGCTAAATCTGACCCCTGCTGGGCAACACACGCTGCCTCCGTTTTTAACATTCAAACCAAATAAGGAGAACAGATCCCGCGTGGCCCAGTGGCGAGACCGCGTTCGATTCCTTGCACAGGAAGCAACTGATTTTAGAAATTGCGTTATTTCCTTGCTTCGGATAGCCTTGGCTTCGTTGCATTTCCATCTGGCTTGCTCGTTTGGCTCAGCGTTATTTGTACGATCAATTCCGAATTACTGTTCAAGCAATCTGAAACAGGCGGGAAAGTGATCAATCGCCATGAAAAGATAAAGTGTGTCTGTGAATGTGTGTTTGTGTGTTCTTTACTACGTTAAATGTGACCCTGTAAATATAATATATACATTAGAGAAGAAAGACTGCATTTAGCTTAGTTGAGAGACGTTTGTAAACCATTCAAATATGAAAACGAGGAAAATATGAAAAAATCATGTAAGATTTTTGCTTTACATCTAAATCTCAGTTACATCAAACACTAAAGAAATAAAATAATAAAATAAATAATAATAAGAGATGTACATAAAACATTTACTATATTTATAGACGCAAGAAAGAGTCATGAGATAAAAAAGGAAAGAAGAGAAAGGAGAGGCGGAGGAAAGGAAGAAGAAAAAAAAGATAACTTATTTCTCTAAATTGACATGTGTGCATTTAACAAAACACGCTTATCCATATGATACTTAGAAACTGAATGCACATGAGAAAAAGTCATAATTTAGAATAACCGGTAATTCCAAACTGGCGAAATAACCTTTAGGATACGTTAATAATAAGACATCATTGACAGGCATTTTTTTTTTTTTTTTTTTTTATGGAGCATTCCGGAAAATGATAAGATTGATAACAGACTCAAAAACATTGGGGTAGTTGAAGGAGTATTATGAGACACGCCCCTAAAAAATAGCGCTGAGAGAGCATGTGATTCCGTTAAGGCTATAGGGGTGACTGAATAAATAAAACTGTAGCGGTGGCACTATAGATACGGGTGTTGTAAATGCTGCTCTTAAGATTAACTTGGATCTGCAGAAGCAATTTCTCTGAAGAGTAAGGTGTGGTAAAAAGAAGTTAAAGTAAAGTAAGACCAAGTAATGCTAATTCCGCGGGGCCGCTGCTGTACCGTCCTGCTGTACTTTCGGCAAATTCTTCCGTTATTCAGTCGGCTCTAGTGTTGCATCCACACTAATGCTTTGGCAACTTGGAAACAGAGGTCTTTGTCAGGATAACAGAAAGATAATGAATAATAATTAACTTCTGACAGAATTTCCTTATTGACAGAAGTTCCTATTTTAACACGGAGCATAATTGTTAGTAATTCCATGTCACGCATTTTATCATGTTTGAGAATGCTCTTCATATTTACACAGATCAAACTCTCATCTAATATAAATCAATAGCATACGAGACCCACGCAATATCACAAGTAAGCACAGACGCAGTTGCATCCAGAAACATTTCCAAACTATGCTAATCTTACCACTGGTTTCAGTGCATCGCTTTGGTCATTTATATTTTATCCTTCGAGTAAGACTGATTTCCATGAGTAAGCAACTTGGAAATCGAAACCAAACCAAGTTATGAAATATAAATCTATGGAACAATTTCCCGCGCCAGGAATCGAACCCGGGACTCACGGCTGAGATCCGCGTATCCTCGCCATTAGATGACACGATTTACTTATTGAAGGTTGCGCTTATGACAACTTGTGAACAGAAATAGTATCAGCTCTCACAATTTGTTAGATGGGAGGGGGGAGAGTGCCATAATCTCTCCTATTTTCCTTTTAAGATATTTTCTCTTGTTCCTCTTGTTTTAACAGTATATATGGTGGATTTTGATTGACTTCTCGTGACTTGCACATGGCTATACGCACACATGTAAAACAAATACACACACACAAATAAATGCATAGCAGGGGGAAATTGATTGCAATCGGACCGGCTTTTGTTTTTATTAGTATTATGCACTAACTTCGTACTTTTAAACTTTATTATATAAAACTCTACGGGCTTATTATCTATTTCCTGCGTCTATAAATTGATGCAATTAATCATGAATACAAGATAATCTAAAAACAAAACTGATTGCAACGGCGCCTTTTGATAAGCCCGGAGCTTTTCATGTCTTTTAGCTCCGGGCAATGTTGCAATCAGAGGGAGCAATTTTCTTATTTTTTTGCTCCCTTTTGGGGATTCGAACCCGCGACCGCGTATCCGTGTCCGCGATCGCGCGTTCGAATCTGGCGCCTTAACCCACTCGTCCACCGTGGCCGAGGGGCAATAAAATCAGGTTAAACGGGGTATTTAAATAACTTCCTCGTGAGTATATGCAAGTGTGTGATGTGTAACATTGAAAGAGAGAGAGAGGGGGGGGCAAAAAATATATATATGAAAAGGAAAAGGGAGAACAAGGAAAATAGGAAAAGGTTGACGTAATAGAGAAGAAGAGGTATAAAGAGAATAAAAGATGGGGTACAGAGAAAAGAAAGAGAGGCAAAATAACAAGCGCTAAGATAAGACAAATGAAAAAAAGGAAAGTGAGGCAAGAAAAAAGAGAGAGGGAGTGGGAGAAAATGAGAAGAAAAGGAAAAAAGAATATAAAAAGCAAAACGGAGAGAAGAGCGAAAAGAAAGAAAAGGCAAACGAAAAGGGAAAGAAAGAAGTGGAGTAGACGAAGACGAAGATGGAGGAGAACCAAGAAAAAAGACGCAAGAAAGAGAAATGAGACTTTCTCAAGCTTTTTTTTCTCTCTTTTTTCTTTTGTTTCCTTTTCTTTTCTTTGAGCAACTGAAAAAATCATATATTTTTGACATGTTGGAAGGGGCCATAGTTCTTTATAAAAATAATCAAATGAATAAAAATATATAGATACATAACTCCTTGTACAATTCCTTGTGATTGTGGAAATAAAGGAAATATAAACATCTCTATAAACCCAATTAATTTTTCAGAGGAAGGAAATCATAAAGAATCTCGTATTTGATTCCGTCTTCAAATGTCTCATTTATAAATCACAGTAGTTTACTGGTTTGGAAAGTACATTACAAAATCAAAAAGGAACAGGTCAAACAATCCACGCAAAAATACAAAGGAAACATTAAAAAGAAAAATAATACAAATAAAACGTTGTCCAGTTGTCCTTGTCGGGATTCGAACCCGAGATCTCCTGATTCAGAGTTAGTCGTGTTAACCACTACACCACGAGGACTTCCATTAGGAAGTGGAGCAATGCTTCCACTGTTCCTTCTTCCTTCCTTCCTTCCCTCCCTCCCTCCCTCCCTCCCTCTCTCCCTCCTTCTTTCTCTCCCTCCTTCCCTCCTTCTTTCTCTCCCTCCCTCCCTCCTTCTTTCTCTCCCTCCCTCCCTCCTTCTTTCTCTCCCTCCCTCCCTCCTTCCTTCATTCCTTCCTTCCTTCCTTCCTTCCTTCCTTCCTTCCTTCCTTCCTTCCTTCCTTCCTTCCTTCCTTCCTTCCTTCCTTCCTTCCTTCCCTCCTTCCAAAAGGTATCATAAAAATGTGTGATTCTGCCTCCGAGAGTCTCACTTAGAGATCACAGGCTTCCTGCTTTGCCATTCAGTGAAATACGTTACAAAATTAGAAATGAACATGTCACACGTCCACGAGTTGCATGAAAAGAAATGATCTGCGCAAAAGTAGAAGAGAAACGTTAAGTAAAATACGTAACAAAATCAAAAGGAGATTTGTCATGCAAGTCTAATACGAGTTGCATGAGAATAAATGATCCGCGAAAAAATATAAAAGAAACGTTAAGGATTTTATTTCATTTCTATTTCTTTCTTTCTATATCTTCATAATTGAAAACTTACATATTATATTTATATAATATACATATATATACATATATATGTATGTATATATATATATAATATATATAAATATATATATATGTATATATATATATGTAAAGGGAAAGAAAGGAAATAGAAAATAAGATGTTAAAAGGTTCAGTAGGGTATGAATGAGGTGTGAATGTTGACTGGGCAAACTACCCAGTGACCAAAATTACCATGAATGTGCGCGCGAAAGGATGAATGTCTATGTTTGTTAGTAATCTTTATATGGTTATATTGAGATTTATCTTATGGTGAAAGCAGGGTTCTATCCTGAATGAGGGTTGGCGTCCTCTGCCTTACTTGAGCAGATTCTTTCTTCTCCCTCCGACTATATCTACTCCTTCCATCTTTAGTGTAAAACGGGTGAAAGCAGGGTTCTATCCTGAATGAGGACTGGCGACCTCTACCTGACTCGAGCTGATTCTTTCTTTTCTCTCCTCCTATATCTCTACAACGCGAATGGTTACCTGAAATAGAACAATTACCGAGCGTAAACAATGCTGAACGAGGGAGTGGCGACCCGAGGGCAGCGCAGGAATGTCGCCGTGAAGGTAAGACAAGGAAAAGGTCTTGCTCTCCTGACTGCCGAACCGAGAGGACGATCTGACCTGCTCTCGGGTAGAATTGTAAAGGACGATACCACACTCCCTACATTCATATTCCTCGGTAGGATAATACCATTGAATGATATAATAAATATGTGTAGAAATGAATCATATGGCCGAGGTATACCAGCCGACAAACGGTACACGGTGTTTCTTTGGTGTTTTAGGGACCTTGGGCGCCGCCCATCATCGCCAAGGAGTACCGGCAGAGAGGCCCGGGGTGTGTGGGCGTGTGTGGGCGAGTGGAACACGTGCAACGAAGACGAAGTACGGGCAGGCCCACAGTGCGTGCCTAAGTAGGCGTGGGCACGTGGAGCCTGTAACGCACGACCCACTGACGTTCTCTCGGCCCCACGCACGTTGTCGGTGCCGTGAATACCTCACCCGTCCTGTGTCACCCGTGGGAACGGATGAATCGGATGAACTCCGTGTATAGTGCACAAACAATGTAGTGACTACGTCCGATACTTCTGATAAATCTCAATATAAACATGAAAAGATTACAAACAAACATAGACTTTCATCCTTTCGCGCGCACATTCATGCTAATTTTGGTCACTGGGTAGTTTGCCCAGTCAACATTCACACCTCATTCATACTCTTCTGAACCTTTTAACATCTTATTTTCTATTTCCTTTCTTTCGCATTTTCCTCCCTTTACATATATATATCAGGCGGATTCTTGAACCGAATTTGCTTGTTTTTTTCCTCCTAAATGAATAACCTCGCTCCTTCCTTATTGCAAATATTCATGTTCAAAATGTGGAATTTCGAAGAAATCATTAGGAATCGACATGGACCGCCTTTCTCAAGCTTTTTTTCTCTCTCTCTTTCTTTTTGTTTCCTTTTCTTTTCTTTGAGGAACTGAAAAAAATCATATATTTTTGACATGTTGGAAGAGGCCATATTTCTTTATAGAAATAATCAAATAAATAAAAATATATAGATACATAACTCCTTGTAAAATTCCTTGTGATTGTGGAAATAAAGGAAATATAAACAGCTCTATAAACCCAATTAATTTTTCAGAGGAAAGAAATCATAAAGAATTTCGGATTTGATTCTGCCTTCAAATGTCTCATTTATAAATCACAGTAGTTTACTGGTTTGTAAAGTACATTACAAAATCAAAAAGGAACAGGTCAAACAATCCACGCAAAAATACAAAAGAAACATTAAAAAGAAAAATAATACAAATAAAAGACTGTCCAGTGTCCTTGTCGGGATTCGAACCCGAGATCTCCTGATTCAGAGTTAGTCGTGTTAACCACTACACCACGAGGACTTCCTTAGTTGATTAGAGTAATGCCTCGAGTTTTCCTTCCCTCCTTCCCTCCTTCCTTCCTTCCTTCCCTCCCTCCTTCCTTCCTTCCTTGTGTGTGTGTGTGTGTGTGTGTGTGTGTGTGTGTGTGTGTGTGTGTGTGTATCACGCGGATTCTTGAACCGAATTTGCTTTTTTTTCTCCTAAATGAATAACCTCGCTCCTTCCTTATTGCAAATATTCATGTTCAAAATATGGATTTTTGAAGAAATCATTAGGAATCGACATGGACCGCCTTTCTCAAGCTTTTTTTTCTCTCTTTTTTCTTTTGCTTCCTTTTCTTTTCTTTGAGCAACTGAAAAAAATCATATATTTTGGACATGTTGGAAGGGGCCATAGTTTTTTATAAAAATAATTAAATAAATAAAGATATATAGATATATAACTCCTTGTAAAATCCCATGTGATTGTGGAAATAAAGGAAATATAAACATCTCTATAAATCCAATTAATTTTTCAGAGGAAAGAAATCATAAAGAATTTCGAATTTGATTCTGCCTTCAAATGTCTCATTTATAAATCACAGTAGTTTACTGGTTTGTAAAGTACATTACAAAATCAAAAAGGAACAGGTCAAACAATCCACGCAAATATACAAAAGAAACATTAAAAAGAAAAATAATACTAATAAAACTATTTCTCAGTTGTCCTTGTCGGGATTCGAACCCGAGATCTCCTGATTCAGAGTTAGTCGTGTTAACCACTACACCACGAGGACTTCCATTGCTAAGTAGAGTAATGCTTCCACTGTTCCTTCTTCCTTCCTTCCTTCCTTCCCTCCCTCGCTCCTTCTTTCTCTCCCTCCTTCCCTCCTTCTTTCTCTCCCTCCCTCTCTCCTTCTTTCTCTCCCTCCCTCCCTCCTTCTTTCTCTCCCTCCCTCCCTCCTTCCCTCCCTCCCTCCTTCCCTCCTTCCTTCCTTCCCTCCCTCCCTCCTTCCTTCCTTCCCTCCTTCCTTCCTTCCTTCCCTCCTTCCCTCCTTCCAAAAGGTATCATAAAACAAGTGATTCTGCCTCCGAGTGTCTCACTTAGAGATCACAGGCTTCCTGCTTTGCCATTCAGTGAAATACGTTACAAAATTAGAAATGAACATGTCACACGTCCACGAGTTGCATGGAAAGAAATGATCTGCGCAAAAGTAGAAGAGAAACATGAAGTAAAATATGTAACAAAATCAAAAGGCGATTTGTCTTGCAAGTCTAATACGAGTTGCATGAAAATAAATGATCCGCGAAAAAATATAAAAGAAACGTTAAGGATTTTATTTCATTTCTATTTCTTTCTTTCTATATCTTCATGATTGAAAACTTACATATTATATTTATATAATATACATATATATATACATATATATGTATGTATGTATATATATATATATATAATATATATATATATATATATATATATATATATATATATATATATATGTAAAGGGAAAGAAAGGAAATAGAAAATAAGATGTTAAAAGGTTCAGTAGGGTATGAATGAGGTGTGAATGTTGACTGGGCAAACTACCCAGTGACCAAAATTACCATGAATGTGCGCGCGAAAGGATGAAAGTCTATGTTTGTTTGTAATCTTTATATGTTTATATTGAGATTTATCATATGGTGAAATGTCTCCATAACGTAAAACACACAGAAAATAAGTGCATACAACGCGAATGGTTACCTGAAATAGAACAATTACCGAGCGTAAACAATGCTGAACGAGGGAGTGGCGACCCGAGGGCAGCGCAGGCATGTCGCCGTGAAGGTAAGACAAGGAAAAGGTCTTGCTCTCCTGACTGCCGAACCGAGAGGACGATCTGACCTGCTCTCGGGTAGAATTGTAAAGGACGATACCACACTCCCTACATTCATATTCCTCGGTAAGATAATACCATTGAATGATATAATAAATATGTGTAGAAATGAATCATATGGCCGAGGTATACCAGCCGACAAACGGTACACGGTGTTTCTTTGGTGTTTTAGGGACCTTGGGCGCCGCCCATCATCGCCAAGGAGTACCGGCAGAGAGGCCCGGGGTGTGTGGGCGTGTGTGGGCGAGTGGAACACGTGCAACGAAGACGAAGTACGGGCAGGCCCACAGTGCGTGCCTAAGTAGGCGTGGGCACGTGGAGCCTGTAACGCACGACCCACTGACGTTCTCTCGGCCCCACGCACGTTGTCGGTGCCGTGAATACCTCACCCGTCCTGTGTCACCCGTGGGAACGGATGAATCGGATGAACTCCGTGTATAGTGCACAAACAATGTAGTGACTACGTCCGATACTTCTGATAAATCTCAATATAAACATGAAAAGATTACAAACAAACATAGACTTTCATCCTTTCGCGCGCACATTCATGCTAATTTTGGTCACTGGGTAGTTTGCCCAGTCAACATTCACACCTCATTCATACTCTTCTGAACCTTTTAACATCTTATTTTCTTTTTCCTTTCTTTCGCATTTTCCTCCCTTTACATATATATATCAGGCGGATTCTTGAACCGAATTTGCTTTTTTTCCTCCTAAATGAATAACCTCGCTCCTTCCTTATTGCAAATATTCATGTTCAAAATATGGAATTTCGAAGAAATCATTAGGAATCGACATGGACCGCCTTTCTCAAGCTTTTCTCTCTCTCTCTCTCTCTCTCTCTCTCTCTCTCTCTCTCTCTCTCTCTCTCTCTCTCTCTCTCTCTCTCTCTCTCTCTCTTTTCTTTTGTTTCCTTTTCTTCTCTTTGAGGAACTGAAAAAAATCATATATTTTTGACATGTTGGAAGAGGCCATATTTCTTTATAGAAATAATCAAATAAATAAAAATATATAGATACATATCTCCTTGTAAAATTCCTTGTGATTGTGGAAATAAAGGAAATATAAACATCTCTATAAACCCAATTAATTTTTCAGAGGAAAGAAATCATAAAGAATTTCGTATTTGATTCTGCCTTCAAATGTCTCATTTATAAATCACAGTAGTTTACTGGTTTGGAAAGTACATTACAAAATCAAAAAGGAACAGGTCAAACAATCCACGCAAAAATACAAAGGAAACATTAAAAAGAAAAATAATACTAATAAAATTATTTTCCAGTTGTCCTTGTCGGGATTCGAACCCGAGATCTCCTGATTCAGAGTTAGTCGTGTTAACCACTACACTACGAGGACTTTTATAGCTCATTGAAGTAATGCCTCCCCATTTGCCTCCCTCCACCCCCTCCTTCCTTCCTTCCTTCCCTCCCACCTTCCTTCCTTTATTCTCTCCTTCCTTCCTTCCTTCCTTCCTTCCTTCCTTCCTTCCTTCCTTCCTTCCTTCCTTCCTTCCTTCCTTCCTTCCTTCCTTCCTTCCTTCCCTCTTTCTTTTACTCCCTCTCTCTCTCTCTCTCACATGGGATCTTGTGGTGTGATTTACTCCGATTTGATATTTATCATAATCCTACCAAACCTAAGATTATAAATATGACTGGTGGAATTAAAGAGACTGCGATTAATAATGAACCAAAATAGAAGCGGTGAAAAATAGGACAAAAGAGAGAGAAATTGAACTTGAGTCCGGCCTTTGGATGCCTCATTTGGAAAGCACAGCAGCAGTTTCCAGCTTTGCCAGAAAGGAAAATACTGTCAAAAAAAATGCCACACTAGTTACATCTTAGAGAAAAAAAAAATGAATCGATCATGGCAACAATGGCCACAACAGCAATAGTAACAACATTCATATTAGATATAAGTAATGACAGAAAAAAGTTGTCAATGATAACAGCAAAAATTATTATCATGATAATGGTACGATGATAATAGTAGTGGTAATAAAGGTAATAATAACAAATCAGTTGGAAGGGGCTATAGTTCTTTATAAAAATAATTAAATGAATAAAAATATATAGATACATAACTCCTTGTAAAATTCCAGGTGATTGTGGAAATAAAGGAAATATAAACCTTTATAAACCCAATTCATTTTTCAGAGGAAAGAAATCATAAAGAATTTCGTATTTGATTCTGCCTTCAAATGTCTCATATATAAATCACAGTAGTGTACTGGTTTGTAAAGTACATTACAAAATCAAAAAGGAACAGGTCAGACAATCTACGTAAAAATACAAAAGAAACATTAAAAAGAAAAATAATACAAAAAAAAATCTTTCCAGTTGTCCTTGTCGGGATTCGAACCCAAGATCTCCTGATTCAGAGTTAGTTGTGTTAACCACTACACCACGAGGACTTCCAAAGTTTTTTGAAGTAATGCCTCCCGCTTTCCCTCCCTCCCTCGCTCCTTTTTTCCTTCCTTCCCTCCCAGCTTCATTCCTTCTTTCCCTCCTTCCTTCCTTCCTTCCTTTATTTCTCTCCCTCTCTCTCTCTCTCTCTCTCTCTCACATGGGATCTTGTGGTGTGATTTCCTCCGATTTGATATTTATCATAATCCTACCAAACCTAAGATTATAAATATGACTGGTGGAATTAAAGAGACTGCGATTTATAATGAACCAAAATAGAAGCGGTGAAAAATAGGACAAAAGAGAGAGAAATTGAACTTGAGTCCGGCCTTTGGATGCCTCACTTGGAAAGCACAGCAGCAGTTTCCAGCTTTGCCAGAAAGGAAAATACTGTCAAAAAAGATGCCACACTAGTTACATCTTAGAGAAAAAAAAAATGAATCGATCATGGTAACAATGGCCACAACAGCAATAGTAACAACATTCATATTAGATATAAGTAATGACAGAAAAAAGTTGTCAATGATAACAGCAAAAATTATTATCATAATAATGGTACGATGATAATAGAGGCCTTTTTTCCGGTGCCAAGAGGTGTATTACAACAGATTCCCATGACTCCGCCCCTATTTACGGAGGCGGATTCATATATAAGCAACTGCACCTGGCTGAAGAGCGCGCGGAGCACCTCGGCCCGTTCTATAACTGGAAGAAAATGGGAAGTTCAAAGTTGATGCTGCCTTTATGGTGCAATATTAGTAACTTTGATGATGTTAATGAGGATATTATTGCACTAAGTACTAGTTTGAAAGTATTTACGAGCGCGCGCGCGTGTATATATGTGTGTATATATGTGTGCATATATATTATATATATACATATAAAAAAATATATATTCATACATACCTATATATAAAGTATACACACACATATATATATTTAAACATATGTATACACACATGCATATATATATATATATATATATATATATATATATATATATATATATATATATATATATATATATATATATATATATATGATATAGGATGACCTAAGGTTTACACAATCTCAAAAGAAGGCAGCTGGTATTCATCTATTTTTGACCTTGTTCTTTGTAACCAGAGTCAAGTTTTTTTTCTCTCTCTCTCTCTTGCTTCTTTCTTCAGGTCGCTCATAACAAATATTATGATATCTTTTGGTTTATTGTGATTTTTTTAATCTCTTTAAATTCCATCAATCACATTTATAATCGTAAGTTTATCATCTTAAGATTGGTAAGTTTATGACAAACATCAAATCGGAGTGGACCATACAACAAGCCCCCCATATGAGAGAGAGAGAGAGAGAGAGAGAGAGAGAGAGAGAGAGAGAGAGAGAGAGAGAGAGAGAGAGAGAGAGAGAGAGAGAGAGAGAGAGAGAGAGATACAACTAGGCTTTATTAGTACTATCATTAATGTCTAATTTTGATATTGTTGTTATAACCGTTTTGATCATTATTATCACGATCAGTTCATATAGTCTCAAAAACAGGCAACTTTTGTGATATATCTTTAATTATTTTTCTCCTTTCTCTTCTGATATATTTTTTTCCGCTTCAGGTCCCTCATGAAAAATAATAATAACAAAATTAAATAAAAAATCATATCTTGGATTACACTTTTTTCTTTTTTTAGTTCCATAAATTTCACATCATTTTTATAATCTTATAAACCAGAAACGTCGTTCATAGCATTTATGAAAAACAATCATTAACATAATATATGAAATTTACAACGACTTAAATTACTGCATATTTCAATAAAATGAATTTACAGAAACTTATCCATAATGAACTGTATCAGTTTACATTTATATTTTGTTTTTAAATTACTATTCTACAGATTACTTATTCGTTCTTTGGGAAGAAGACAGAGAAAGAGACAGGCAGACAGAGAAAGAAAAGTAGAGAGAAGATGATAGATGCAGAGCCAGACAGACGAATAGACAGAGAAAGGGCAGACATAAAAAGAAAGGAGACAGAGAAGAGAGTGAAGAGCTTTCTTTCCATAATCACTAAGTTGTTGTGGTGTAATGGTTAATAGATACATATAGATATGATTCTTATCATCAGTATTATCATCATTATTATCATCATAATTATTATCACTATCTCTACCATTATCACTATTACTATCATCATCACTACTATTGTTATTGTTTATTATTATAATCATCAATATTATCCTTGTTATCACTATCATTAGTAGTACCATCATCATTGTTTTCGTTATTATCATTACCATCATTTATTTTTTATTCATTTATTCATTTTTTTACATTTTTTCTCACAAAGGATATTGCCGACGTGAAACCACAATGCTTTACGACCTTCCAGCCGTCAATTACTCTGCATTCCGCAAAGGCCGGAGTGGAATTCCGATGTGAAATATACACCGCGTGATAGATCGGTGCACAGGATCATTAGGGTCATTCACAACACGTCGTTCTCGTACTAAATTGGTGAGAATGGTGCCTCCTCCTCGGCTGATTGGCCTTGACTGATGGAAAAATAGGTCCAAACCAATCATTGAATCTGAATCGCCAGGAATCGGCAGGAATTCTGTTGATTCGAATCGCTTGGTGGAAACGGTTAGATCTAAACTCGTATAGCGAATCAACGCGATTCATGAATCGTCTTGATTCGCCACATTAGTTTAAACGTAACTGTTTCCACCAAGCGATTCGAATCAATTCAATTCATGGGGATTCAGATTCAATGATTGGTTTGGATCTATTTTTCCATCAGTCAAGGCGAATCAGCCGAGGAGGAAGCACCATTCTCACCAATCTAGTACGAGAACGACTGCTATAAATGATCCTAGTGATCCTGTGCAACGAGATAATGATGCCACACACACACAGACACACACACACACACACACACACACACACACACACACACCTATATTGGATATATATATACACATATATATATGAATATATATATATATATATATATATATATATACATATATATATATAAATGTGTGTGTGTGTGTGTGTGTGTGTGTACACATACACATGTGCGTGTGTATGAATATATATATATATAGCATCACGATCGTGACTCAATTGGAACTATGCTGATTCAAAATTATTCGAGTCAAATGATTCTCCATGAATTGAATCGCTTCGATTCGCTTGGTTTAAACGCAGCCTTACACTCGGTTTTAGGTCAGATTAGGTCAGGTTCGGTTAAGTTTAGGATAGGTCAAGTTCAGCTTAAGTTAGGGCAGACCGGTCGCTGGCCACTGAAACACAAAGTACAGTGTAATCGTTTTATCCAAACTTTGCAATGAAATCTTTGTCTCCTTCCATTTACCTATGCCATTTAGTTTATATATTTCGTAAGCTTGTAACACGGTATACAGTTTTAAAGTCATATTCATTCTTCATGTTTATCTGTGGTGGGTCTACAATTTTTTTTATTTCTTATCTATCTATCTTTTAAGGCGAAGATGCACTTGACATGCTGTTAATGATTGCATTCCAGAAGAACATCGATTTAGGTCAAATTATCGTCACGAATGTATCAATTACTAAAAACAAATACCAACACAGACCTGGTATCGACCATCAACAACTTGGCAAGTGTATTTTTGCCTCGACAACAAGGGCTGAGCAAAACGCATGGACCAAACGTGAAATTAGTGCAGTACAGTTTCCCTTTTTTTATTATACTTATTATTATTATTATCTCTCTCTCTCTCTCTCTCTCTCTCTCTCTCTCTCTCTCTCTCTCTCTCTCTCTCTTTCTCTCTCTCTCTCTCTCTCTCTCTCTCTCTCTCTTTTTTTTCTTTTTTTTTTTTTTTTTTTTTTTTTTTTTTTTTTTTTTTTTTTTTTTTTTTTTTGCTTTGCTTTGCTGAAGGGAAAGGGTTATATTTCAAATAAAACCCGTGAATCAAGTGACTAAATATGTTCAAGATTTGAGGATGACGTTGAAAGGCATATAGTTCAGTGATTAAATGAATTAAACAAAGCAGACTAAGCTACATTGTTTGCCAAAGAACGGTTCAGTTACCTTACCCCATTTGAGTTCCCCTTTGCATGTAATTCTGATGAAGATCTACCATCGAAATGCTTCAATTCCGCCTATTGCGATGGAAAGCTCTCATTCACCCCCTTTTTCTACACTATATTGCCAATTTAGGAACAAAATCACGTTATCAACCGAAATGAACCACAATTTCCAACTATTACCAATTATCAACAGCCTGTTAGAACTGTCACTGCCACCAGGACGAGCACGAGGAACCGCTGGCCCGTCGGAGGTCCTCAATTCAAGGGAGTTCTGCGTTAGCTAGATCTGCCTGACACAGCAACCTGACGTTCTCCCTTCTGGACTTTTGGATTAAGGTCCCGTCCAGCATGATGTAGTTGTAACCTGAGACATAAGTTCGTTCGTAGAGACTCTTCGTTTGATCGTAGGGCACGCCATCCCCCCAAACGTTGTTGATTGACAGGTCGACTGACACCTGAGTGCCTGTGGAGGAGGAGAAACAAGCGTCACAATCCCCTGTGAGGAAAGAGAACCTGGTAGAGATCATAAGGACAAAGGATCATTCATAGTGAAAGGGTACGGTTTGGTATTGACTCTTTCCAATAGCTCAAATTGCTTCCATTTTATCTACCTGTCCATTTGTTTCATTGATATCGTCTGTTATCTACCACTTACCCATCTCTTCCTCTTACGCACACTACCTATCCGTCTCTTCATCTATGTGCCCTTTCTAAACATACCTATCTACTCACCCCTTGAAGATAGGTAACCAGTTTTGATAATGATCTGTCCAAAACACACCCACCTCCCCATCGCCCCCATCCTTCTATCTGTTCCAAAAGCACCCATTAAACCATGCCTTCCACCCTTTTATCCTAGACACGTCTACTTGTCTACTTACCTATCCCCCCAACCCTTCTATACCTAACCATCCCCCTATCCTTCCATCTCCCTCAAACGCACCTCCCCATCCCCCCATCCGGCTGTGCCAAACGCCCCCATTAAACCATGCCTTCCACCCTTTTATCCTAGACAAGCCCACCTACCTATCCCCCCAACCCTTCCATCCCTAGCCATCCCCCCCTCCCTCCGACCCCTCCCCATCCCCCCATCCGTCTGTGCCAAACGCCCCCATCTAACCATGCCTTCCACCCTTCGATCTTAGACACGTCCACCTACCTATCCCCCCAACCCCTCTATCTCTAACCATCCCCCTATCCTTCCATCTCCTCCCCATCCCCGCATCCGTCTGTGCCAAACGCCCCCATCTAACCATGCCTTCCACCCTTCGATCTTAGACACGTCCACCTACCTATCCCCCCAACCCTTCTATCCCTAACCATCCCCCTATCCTCCCTTCTCCCTCAAATGCCCCCCGTCTCCCCCATCCCTCCTCACCATCTCTTTCGTAGAACTCCTTGAGGGCGGCCATGGACTCGAGGGAGGAGAAGGACCCCAGTCGGAAGCCGGGGAACTGGCTGCACGTGACCAGGGCGTCCCCTGACTTCACCGCAGTACTGAAGGTCAGGTACACGCGCCCGTCCACGCCCAACCAGAAGGATCCGTCGTCGGTATCTGGGCGGGATAGGGAGAGAGATTGGTGAGTGTATATGATGGGGATTGGGGCCTCAAATGGGGTCTGAGGAGAGTGAAAAGAAAGGGGACTGGGGCCTCAAATAGGGTCTGAGGAGAGTGAAAAGAAAGGGGATTGGGGCCTGAAATAGGATGTGAGGAGGGTGTAGAGACCCTAAAATAGGGTCTGATGAGGGTGAAGAGAATGGATATTGCTGCCAGGAACAAGGTCTGATGAGGGTGTAGACAGTGGTGTAGGACTAATTATGATGAATGTATGAGTAATTGGTTAAGGTATAAGCAATGGTGATTGATGCTATTGACAAGAGCAGTGGTTGATGGTGATAAAGATTAGGAATCGATGATGATAGTTGTGGTGATAGATGGTGATGTAAAGAATGGTGTTAGAGGCTACTGATGTGAATAGTGATTGGTGGTGAACAAGAATTGTGATGATATTTTTATTTTTATAGAGAGAGAAGCAGAGAGACACACATACAGAGAAAGAGAAAGAGAGAGAGAGAGAGATAGAGAGCGAAAGTGATTGATTGATTATCTAAAATTATGTAAAGATCAGTAACAGCGAATACATTAAGAGATTAAAATACTAGCATATTTAAAACGTTTAAAAATCTATTTAAAAAAATAATATTATTTATGATTAAATATGAATAACAATAAATATCATATGAAAAATCTAATCATAGATATTATGCTTTAAAATATAAAAATAATTGCATAAACATAATCTATAATAAAAAATTTTGTAAGATGATTGTCTCCCTTAGAACATTAATAACACCTATGTCACAATCCACAATACATATCTTAGCATATATGAGGGTGACAAGTACATATGCCATTGGTCTGAGAATACTGCACATCTGTCCACTACATATGCGGTCGTTAATGGCTCTTGGCTTCCCTCACAACGTGCTTCTATCTTAGCCACTGTCATCGGCCTATAAGTTTCCCTCATAATGTGCTTCTCTCTTAGCCACTGTCATCGGCCTACAAGTTTCCCTCATAATGTGCTTCACTCATACCTACTATCATCGGCCTACAAGTTTCCCTCATAATGTGCTTCTATCTTAGCCACTGTCATCGGCCTATAAGTTTCCCTCATAATGTGCTTCACTCATAGCTGCTATCATCGGCCTATAAGTTTCCCTCATAATGTGCTTCACTCATAGCTGCTATCATCGGCCTATAAGTTTCCCTCATAATGTGCTTCACTCTTAGCTACTACCACCGGCCTACAAGTTTCCCTCGAAACGTGCTTCACTCTTAACCATCATCGGCCCAAAAGTCAGTCTTGTGTGCTCGATTCTCAGCCTTATTAACACCAATTCTACTTGTCGGTTGGGTTGGACGCTGGTCACCCAAATGCCGAGGTTTGTGTGTAATCTCTCGATTTGTTTCTAAAGGTCTGCCTTCGTTGCTCCCTCCATCTATCACGCAGACAGCTTCGAGAGTGAAAGAAAGTGAGAGAGAGAGAGAGAGAGAGAGAGAGAGAGAGAGAGAGAGAGAGAGAGAGAGAGAGAGAGAGAGAGAGAGAGAGAGAGAGAGCGAAAGCGAGGTAAAGAGAGAGAGATAGAGAGCGAAGGCAAGGTAGAGAGAGAGAGAAGAGAAAGAGAAAGCGAGGTAAAGAGAGAGAGAGAGCGAAGGCAAGGTAGAGAAAGCGAAAGCGAAAGCGAGGTAGAGAGAGAGAGATAAAAAGCGAGATTGAGAGCGAAAGCGAGAACAAAAAACTTAAGTGGCAGGAGAGAAAGCGAGAGAGAGAGAGAGAGAGAGAACAGGAGACATTTTTTTTTCATATACACACAAACACGTAAATATAATCACAATTCTACATGAAATGAATAACATGAGTGTCTTCAATCCTTAACGCCACTCTGAAGCAAGTGAAAGCCCTTGCTTCAAAGAAAGAGAAATAGATATATAAACATCCTCACATTTACATATCAGTGCTAATGTCTAGCAATGCCTTACTCTCTAGCTCTGTTTTTTTTCTCTTTCTCTCTTTGTCTTTCTCCTTTTTTATCTTTCCCTCAGCAAAATGTAATGTTTTTTTACAAGAAATATTTTGTTAGAGAAGTATTCACAACGAAACACAATTTTCACAGCAAAACGAGAGAAAACGTTACACTTGGTGTTCCACAAATCTCTCTCTCTCTATTTTTTTTTCTTCTTTGTCTCTCCCTCTCTCTACTCTCTCTCTACTCTCTCCTCTCTCTCTCTCTCTCTCTCTCTCTCTCTCTCTCTCTCTCTCTCTCTCTCTCTCTCTCTCTCTTCTCTCTTCTCTCTTCTCTCTTCTCTCTTCTCTCTTCTCTCTTCTCTCTTCTCTCTTTCTCTCTCTCTCTCTCTCTCTCTTTCTCTTTCTCTTTTTCTCTCTCTCTCTCTCTTCCCCCTCCCCCTCCCTCTCCCCCTTCCCCCTCTCCCCCTCTCCCCCTTCCCTCTCCCCCTTCCCCCCTCTCCCCCTTCCCCCCCTCCCCCCCTTCCCCCCCTCTCCCCCTTCCCCCCCTCTCCCCATCCCCCATCCCCCTCTCCCAGCCTATATTACACTATACACTTAATTACACTTACTGTTCCACAACATGAGACTGGCGTTTTCGTGTTCAGTGAAGACCGACGCTTGAAGCCCGGATGAGCTCAAGCGACACACCTGTGGGCGAAATATTCTAAATTAATTTTTATTCGAGTCCCAGGTATGTTATGTTTTAGTCTTGTGTAAGTCCCGTTTAATTCATGTTTTAGTCTTGTGTAAGTCCCGTTTGAGTTATGTTTTAGTCTTGTGTAAGTCCCGTTTAAGTCATGTTTTAGTCTTGTGTAAGTCCCGTTTAAGTCATGTTTTAGTCTTGCGTGAATTCCATTTAGGTCTCTCTTAAATCTCACTTGTTTTAGACTTATCTGTCTTATATAGGTCCTTTTCAAGTTTTATGCAAATCTGGCTTAAAGTCTTGGTTTAGTCTCATTTAAGTCTCATATAAGCCCTATATAATCCTTATTTAAGTATGATATATGTTTACTGAACACAAAGCTAGATAATAAACCATTTTCAAAGTAGAAAAAGCTGAATTACGATTCACAACCGAGCTTCTACAAGGCATTTCATTTGGATATTCATAGAAAGATATGATGAAATTTAAAAAAAAGTAATAAAGAAGTACTTTATGATGATATTTTCCGATGGTGCTTAAAATATTCTTGGTCTGACGAGAAAGGCAAAAAATGGCTAGGATGAAGAAATTGTGATGGAAAGGTAACTTTTGTGTAGATGTGTGATGAATATATTATTACAGCTATTAATTGGTTATATATTCCCAATGTAATTCCACCTGAACTGTAATGAATTGCTTTAAAAAGTAAAGAAAAGGGTAACTTTGGGTGCAGCTGACAGTTACACTAGAAGCACACACACACACACACACACACACACACACACACACACACACACACACACACACACACACACACACACACACACACACACACACACACACACACACACACACACACACACGCACACGCACAAACATAATTGTGAGCAAAGCCACGACTTCCAAAATGGCGACCTTCACGACGAATCCACGCAACGTATCCCTCCCCCCCCCCCCCCCCCCCCCAAGCTACTCACCGCTACATCCCTGAAATTTTCTCGCCTTCCCCAAGAAAACCCAAGATGACCCGAGTCCTGACCGAAGGGAAAGAGGTCAAGACGCCTCCTCCACGCCCTCCTATCAACATCAACAACATCGTTTACATGTGCGTGAGATTATTCATTGTTGACGCGATAGAAAGTCGGCCGTAGCCACTCTATCGCTCCCCACCCGGTCTAGTCAAGAGGCTTTTAGTACTCAATATATCCAGATATCCACACTGATCGTTATCATCGCTATCACCGCCATTATGA
>NC_091554.1:43767517-43775017 GCF_042767895.1 Penaeus vannamei | reverse complement strand
ACAAGTATGGAGTTAAACTTTCCTCCTCTCCTTCTTATTCCTCCTTATCCCCCTCCCTCCTTACCTTTCTCTTTCTCCCTTCTTCCCCTTCTCTTTCCTCTTCCTCTCTTCCGCCTTCCCCCCTTCCCTTTCTCTTTCTCCCTACATCCCTTTCTCCTTCCTATTTTCTCCTTTCTCCCTCCCCCTTCCCCCTCCCCACACACACACAAAGTCTAATCTGCCAAATAAACGGATAGACATATACACAAAATGGAAAAAGGAGAAAGAGAGAGAGAGAGAGCGCGCTACCTGGAGGCCGAAGAGGGTTCACAGGGGAGGCGCGCCGGCCCTACTATGGGACCCTCTCAACAGCGCCTGAGATCGCCGGGCGCCGACTGACACGCATGCGCTGTGCTTCGCTATTCGTATTTACATCAGTTTTTCAATTCATCTGTTTTTACACATGGCCACGCACATACACACACGCACGTGCGTACACACACGGATGCACACACACGCATACAATCGCACGCACTCACGCACACACACGCATACAATCGCACACACGCGCATACAATCGCACACACTCACGCACACACACGCATACAATCGCACACACTCACGCACACACACGCAGACAATCGCACACACTCACGCACACACACGCATACGGACGCACGCACACACACACACACACACAACATAACAACACAGAATGAAGACAAATTTACAAGTCCTTTTGTGGTTCAAAGATTTCCTTTAAAAAAAATCACATTTTTTCTCTCTCTGATCTGACGAAATTGTGTATCTCTTCCAAAGTCACGAGTCCTCTATTTTCGTTTGTCATTGTACTGTTCTTTGTATGATTAAAGTCATCGCCGTTATCATCACAATCACCATTACCATCGTCATTATCATTGCCATTATCATCATTATCACAATCATCATTACAATCACCATTATCATAATCATTAGTCACCATTATCATCATAATCATTACAATCACCATTATCATCATAATCATCATCAGTACAATCACCATTATCATCATAATCATCAGTACAATTATTATTATTTTCAGTCATTTTATCATCATTATAATCTTTATCAGAGTCAACATAATCATCATCATCTTCATACTCACAATCATGAGGACCGATTTTTTTTTTCTCTCTCTCTCTTCCATTACAATGTGTGTTTTCGTTTACCTTTCTCTCTCTCTCTCTCTCTCTCTCTCTCTCTCTCTCTCTCTCTCTCTCTCTCTCTCTCTCTCTCTCTCTCTCTCTCTCTCTCTCTTTCTCTCTCTCTTTACAAATTTCGGGTCATTGCGTTAATTTTGTTTGTTTGTTTGTATATATGTATGTTTGTTTGTGTGTCGGCTCATGTTAATACATACATAAGTGAATCACACACACACACACACACACACACACACACACACACACACACACACACACACACACACACACACACACACACACACACACACACATATACACAAACACATGCACAGACCCGCGCACACACACACACACACATATATATACTCACACACCCACACACATACACAAACACACACTCACACATGTATGCGAGTGTATGTATTCATCGCAATGCCGTTGTTCAATGTACATGTGCTGCTTGTACATTGTACTCTTGTACTCTTCTCTATGGAGTTCATTTTATGATCTGGCTTAATATATTTCTATATATTTATCAGCTGTGGGTGCTAGCGATTTACAAGTGTTATGTGGGTGTGTAAATCTAAGGCATGTATTGTACTAACTCCACACGATAAGAAATATATATATTTTTACAGCCTTAAAAGAAATTGCTTGCAGAGAGATTCGCAGATGTACTTATACCAATTTCTTTTGTTGGAAAAAAATAGATTTAGCGCCAAGGAATCCACCAGGTGAGCTACATAATTACCGTAATTCATACCAATAATAGACGATATATTTTTTCACTTTTTTTCTGATTATATTTTTCCTTCTCTCACATTGTATCTTTCGGAATATTCATGGCCTATAAATATTCTGTGAAATATAACATGTAGTCATAATCATTATTATCACTATTATATATATATATATATATATATATATATATATATATATATATATATATATATATATATATATATATATATATACATACACGCCCACACAAATAGATATTCACACTCATACACGCACATATCATATATATGTGAATATATATATATGTGTGTGTAGATATATATGTATATGTGTGTATATATATATATATATATATATATATATATATATATATATATATGCATGTGTGTGCGTGTGTGTGTGCATGCGTACTGCGTACTGCCTGAGTGTGTGCGTGCGTGTGTGTTTGTATGTGTATGTAAGTTTATGTGTGCAGAGACTGCCGCGATGACTCAGTGCTGCAGTTGCAAAATACCTGTGGAGGTCAAACGCAAATAAAACAGCGAAGGGAAGAACGAGAAAACACACGAGTATGCTAAATGCCTTTTCGCTGCATTGCATCCCCAGGGCATAAACCGAAAAAGACCATCGGCATATTCGTGTTCCTCCCTTCGTTATTCCATTTGCAATTTGCTCAAGAGGAATGCAGCAAGTGGCAGCGTGACCAACCGCGCAGAACCACCAAGTTTTTGTTTACTTCTCTGGCCAAACGAATAAGTAAAAAAAACACGTGCAGTACTACAACGCGTTGCTTCATAATTCCTTGGCCGCTTAACCAGTCGACGAGCGTGCTTACGAGTTCATGCAAAACCTCTCGTTGAATTTTTAACAAAACAAAAACTTGCCACGGACGCGTCCACACGACAGTTTCATTCCAATTATTAAACCTGAGTTTATATTGTATCGCGAGAAATTATATTAACTTAGAAGATAATCTGGTTTATACCCTACAAAGGACACGCGGATATTCACAATAGCATTAACAGGAGCACGGATGGCCTGGTAAGCCAGTGATGGGTAAACCTTATTCATGCTCACAAATGTAGAAAAGGTATGAATGAAAAAGGATATCTTCACCATACATTTCTGACGATGTATTCGAAACCGGTCAAATACACATCTTGTATTGTATTTCTGACGAAGATATATTCGAAATCGGTCAAATACATCTCATGTATTGTGAAAATACTCTTTCTTATTCATCCCTTTTCTACCTTTACCACTAAGGGGCTTATACTGCGGCTGCTAATCAAACAGTCACCTTACCAATGTTAATTACAATTTACACATACAGGGAAACATGTGTAAAAGGGAGTAGCCTAAAGTTCATGTTGCGACTTCGTAGAAATATCCGACTAATTTGTGTTACGTTGGAGGTGTTGTGTGTCAGCAATGGATCTTTTTAATTTTGAGTGTTATTTCATCTTTAATAACTATTTATATATTTGTCGGCAACCTTAAATGCCAATTCCAGCGTTTAAGAATAGTTAGAACGTCTGAACAGCCGAGGTGCCAATAGCATCAGCAAATAAGCTTGATCCTGACTGTCTTTATAGTGTGCTAGATCTTTCAGCTCTGTGAATTGCTACTACTTTTTTTTTAAGATCAATATCCACAGAGTGTTTGCTTCATGCTCTCACGTCAAGGTGATCTGCGTAAAAGATATACTCGCAAAATAAAGTGTGAAAGCTTCATCGTGCGATTGGATTTTCAACTCGGCATAATTTTACTACGTTTTTAGACTTGTACATGAGCTCATAGCCTGGAAAATACTTCGCGGGGCAAATAAAATAACACAACCCTTGTTGAATTACATGTCAAGGGATCGACGCCATGCTAGCTAAACAATAACACGTCGTGACACTAAAATATTTTCCTTTGTTTTAACGCAGCTACGTTCTATTTTCTACCAGACTGTAGATATCCATGGCGTTCTTATAGCCCCCAAATATGAATAAGTAAAGTGTTAAGTGTTGGCAAAAGTGCGTTAATAGAAAAAAACGCAAACTGAAATGCCGTTTCTCTATGGTTATATACGTATCTCTCAAGGTGGGCGGGAGAGCAGTATAAAATGGGGCGAATAAACCGTATGTTTCTTTGCACCGACGTTGAAAATATATATTAGACTTTGTGAAAGACTTCTCACCTTTGAAGGACGTTGAAATTGAAGACGCCGTATCATGCGATCCAATATACCGAATTCTGAAGATGGGTTTTGAAACTGCAGGTGATTTTTTTTTTTTTTTTTTTTTTTTTTTTTTTTTTTTTTTTTTTTTTTTTTTTTTTTACAGAACGCCGTAAACTTGGAAAAGGATTTTGTATCATTCACGTTTCAATTTCCTTACCATTTATTTTCTTATTTGTACAGACATATATAAACTAACCGGACTTGAATACAAAATAGATACAATCAGAAACTTGGAAATTATTCAGCCTGCACACTAAACCGTCCTAAAAAGTCGATATCGCTGAAATTGTTGAACCATAAAAATATATGTGACAGCCTGAAAGGGTCATAAAGATCGTTTATCCAAAGTCTGCAAATATTTAGCCAATGATATATGCACAATATGTTATGACCTCCAGAAATGTGTTTGCATTATCATATATAACATATACGATATGTACATGTACTGTACCTCAGTTGGAAGAATACATCTGGGAGCTGTCATAGATATAAATGTAACCACCACGACAGACATCTAAGCCTACACTCGCTCTAGATTCGGTACAGTCGCGGTCAAAAGTTTTTTTATCGAGCATGTTTCGAATTCTGGCTCGAACATCCGCTTCATAGCACACTTTTCGTATAGGGTAAGACAGTCATTTCGAAGCTTCAGTTCGTTCAAGGACTTTTTAACCGACACTGTACCAACCCTGAACAAGCTGTAGAGAACCAGCACGAATGCATGTTAAACAGACTCTCAGACTTGAACATAATCAAGCCATTAAAATTATCTATCCATACCTACTTCAGTGATGATTTACAAACCAATTTCGCGAGCAGCGGGTTAAACTGGCCCAGATATTCAATTAAAGTGCCTGATATACTGAACTTCCTAGTTATGTGAACCGCCTGTATAACTTTGCTATGAGCATGTGTGCCTAATTTCTAAAATACGTTCTAGATTATATGTATTTCCTCAAACCAATTTCACTTACATATAAAAGAGACATGGGTAGTTGTTAAACAGATGACTGACTGGTAATGATTATACGTATATATTCCCTATAAATATTTTATTTATAAGGAGAGTTGAAGAGAGAATATCAAAGATTAGCAGTAAAATAAGAAGACATTTAAATCATGTAATGTAAAATAATGATAACGATCATGATAATGATGATGAAAATAACTGTTGTTAGTTGTGATGATAATAACGATAATAATGATAATAATGGCAATGATTAAAAGTATTAAAAGTAGCGCTATCGATAATGATAATAAGGAGAGCAGTAGTAATAGTAGAAGTAGTAGTAGCAATAATGATATTGATAAAGATGATAATTGTAATGGTAATCATGATAATGATAATAATGGTAGTTATAATAGCAATGTTAGTAACAATAATGATGTTGATTATGATGGAGTGGGAGGAAAAGAAAAAAGAGAGGTACAGACACATCGATAAATCATTGAAGAGAAAAAGAGAGAGAAAGAGAGCGAGGAGGAACAAAGAAAACGATAGAAGAGAAAGCAAAAGGGAAGACTTAAAAATATATAGCATTCCAGGTATTATATTTATTCTAATTTACCAAATGATTCATAACGAATACAACTGAATTTCAGAGCATACAACATACTTTAAGCTGCAGCGGCCTCAAATTCACCGCTAAATGACGAAAATATACCTTTCATATCACCGTTCAGATTCTAATGCGATCTTGTTTACCTTGGTAGGAATAATACAACAGTGACCGCTTAACTCACTACTGCGATACCGGAAGTAGTTCGTGTGTTACTACGCGCTTGTCAAAACGATATTTGGCTTATTATCAGTGTCTGCTGTTACACATTTATGCTTTTAAAGTCTTTTATTAATGGTATTATGCTTCATTTACGTGTTTTAAGATTTATCTATACACTTATTTGGAATTATCTGCGCGTCGTCTGTTTCACACTTTCAACTGTCAGCCGCGAGGTTTGACAGTTCGAGTCGGTCATTTCGTGGTCGAACGCCGGTGAGAAATGTCGCGTTTCCAGTGTTCTGTTGATTCTGGACTATTCTTAAGACTATACAGTGGCAACGAAGAAGAAATAGACTTTAGGAACCATCCCAGTTTAATACCTGAGCCCATCAAGTGCCCGAAATGCCAAAAAAAAGGATTAAAATCGAAGCAATACAGACGGTAGAAAGAAGCAACGAAAGTTTAACGTTTCCAGATATAGATGTATTTGGTTTATTATTTTACGGTGTGATTGCAGCTTTATCTTGCCGTTCATGCCGAGGTGAAGAGAATGTGTCCCGGCGGGTGTTATGGATGGAGCGCCTATAACCCTCCCCTCGGGTAATGCCCGACGGGTACGCCTGGTCACGGCAACTTAGATTGTTATGTTAAGCTGGTTGATTGGTCAGTACGTTTTTTTTTTCTTGTTTTCTTTTCTTTTCTTTTCTGTTCCTTTCTTTTCTTTTCTTTTCTTTTTTCTTTTTTGAGGGGGATGGAACGTGTGAATTCCCGTAGATTTTGCCGCAGTTTTTGAATTTGGCGGATCGGTCCATATAGTTTCAAAGATGGCCAATGAAACTCTACGGTCCGTACAGTTTCAATGGTCGATATTAATTTTTTTTTGTGTTGGTTTTATGCATCTTAGTTTTCAATTCCTCGTATTTGAGCTTGTTTACCTTGTAATTTCCCTGATATACTCCATGCCCTCCCTTGCTATCGGGACCATTAAATCAAGATCGTCGATGGAGAAATGGTACTCGATCTCCTCAACAATTCATAACAGAAGAAACAACGCCAAGAATCGATGAAGTCATTGGATTTCCTTTAAAAAAAATCCTTCGACTTAATGGCCGGTTTGTTAAAATTGTGCCAGGCCCAACCCAATGAATTTTCATAAATACAGATGCACAAATAAAGGCATATCTGTCTATATATCTGATAGATACACATTTAACTATCTATTTTCCCCGGTTGATATGCATGTCTAGCCTGATAAATATGCATTTATTTCTTTATTTATGCATGTCAGGTATACGAATATTCTTTGGGTCGGGCCTCGCACAATTCTAACAAACCGGCTGTTAGTCTTTTGGGAGGGGGCGTCGCTAACGATAACAATTACCGAATAACTCACATTCTAAGATCCAGATTCTAGGATGTAACTTTGGAAACAAAAATACAAGGTTTTGCTTATGAAATATATGTTTGTTAACTTTCTAAATAAATGCACCATATTTTACGCACGTATCCCAACGCAAAAGAATTAAATGGTATCCCAATTGAACAAATAACAGTTATTCTTGACGAGATGATTGTTACTCTGATCCACTAATTATTCTGAAAATCAACTTCGATTAGATTGCTCATTATTCCTATTACATCATACGTTTTA
>NC_091554.1:43735017-43740017 GCF_042767895.1 Penaeus vannamei | reverse complement strand
CCTAGGCCTAGGCCTAACCACGGGGAAACACATCCCCTAGAAAGAGTTTTGACGATATAATATAACCATTTAAATTTTAGAATATCTTTATAGAAAAGCTATCATACGTACCATTAGCACAAACTCTTACATCACTCCCAGGCGCAGGATCAAAGTTCTTGCGATTGATAGCCAAAGCCTCCTTCTCTCGGGGTCTCTCGGAAAACAATTAAAACTCAAAATTGAACCTTTTAGCTGTCCATCTGCACATCCATTATTAATGCAACTGTTTATCAATTCGAAGTTTCTTAAAAAAGAGTGAAAAGGGATGCGAAATTTACACAAATCGAGAAAAAAGGGACGATGTTCGCGACAGACCAATACTTAACGAAATTCGTGGGATTCTGTTGTTGTTTTTGCCCACCACTGCCTCCGATTGATCACGTGACAGCTCTGGTGACGTCACGATGACCGTCCCTATATATATTTCTGTGATGTTTATTATATGTACATGATTTTTTTTATACATTTCTTTTAAATTATGTTATCTAAATTCGAGAAACTCTTGAAGTTATATACACCATATACATTTGCAGGAACACATTTATCGCATGACACGGTTTTCAAGCGTTCGAATGTGAAGGTCGTATCACACAAGCACTTTTTATCCGTCAATTTTTTGCGTTTCCGCATAAACTTCGTACGAAAATCATGTATACAAACATGGCGCTGTCGAAGTGAGGTCCCGGGAATTACACGAACATTCTCACACATATAACGTTATTTTAAAGAAATATGATGTATATTGAATATACGAATGTTCTAAAATATTAGCTTATGTTTACTTTCACTCATCCTATCTAATTTATTAATAGCACAAGATCAACACGGAAATTAGTCAGGCGGAAACGGTCGTAACCGTCTTGGTCTGGAAGGCGTTCCGTTTGTAGACGATCCTTGCGGAAAACCTCAAATTCAGACGGAACCCCAGAAATTGACGGAAAAAGTAGTGTGATAGTGCCTTAAGTGTAGTGTGATAGTGCCTTAAGTGTTCATGTGTACGAATAAGCTCTCCTCTACTGCCTTTTAGCTACCAAATTGCCTGCTCGCTACTTTGCTTATCGCCTGCCTTATTTGGGGGTTAAAAGACTATTAGAAAATTGAATAGTAGTTAAGGCATTTCAACTTGACTCCTTAATGTTTTTCCTTATATACAATAACCATGTGTTCTACGTCATTAAAGATATTTTGACTTTCAGCAACGACTGTGAAACCAATTAGACTTCCATTCCAACTATATTTACTAGAAATCGGGCAATTGTGAGTTTGTTCTGTGGAGGCGAGTTTAATGAGGAAAAAAATGTCATTTCCCGATAACTTTCCACGTTTAAAAACACTGAAAACTAGATAAAAGTAAGGTATAGAAATTACTTGACGAAAAAAAAGGATAAAGACGTAAAAATAAAGAATGAGAAGGTAAATCCACACTCCCAAAGTCATCTGTAAGAATAATCTATTGTTGTAAAACTAAGAGTAGATTGATATATCAGCCAGTGACAAACCAGAGCAATAGCATACTGCATAGTCCTGCAATCATAATGTAGCATGCAAGCTCAACACCATGCGAGTGCTCCCTCGTAGAGCAAGCTAGCCCGTGGTATGTAATTACAGCAGTCCGCATGGCGAGCGGGCCCAGCCCCCACGCTGCCACTGGCGCCAGCAGGTCAGATATAAGGGTGACAGACCTTGACCCCCCCCCCTCCCACCCTCATTGCCCGGGCGAGGCTCAGCTTCGCACGTCGGACTTATCCTTATCCTTGACCCAACCCTCACCCTCTAGGACGCACACCCAGCGCTCACATTGCCCCAGCTGCTCGCCGCCGCCCGTAGCCTGCCTCTCTGGCGGGTAGGCCGGGCTTCGCTCGACGCTGACCGCCAGTATATCGTAATCTTCGTATCGTGTTATTATTATCAAGTGTGGTACTCTTACTAATATAGAGAAAGCCACATCGGTGTATCGCTTCTGCCCACCAATATTCAATCACTATATAAGAGGTTAACACCTCTTACAGAGAGAGAGGGAGGGAGGGAAGGAGACAGAAAGAGGGAGGGAGGGAGGGATAAAGGGAGAGCGAGAGAGAGAGAAAGGGAGGGAGGCAGGGAGAGAATGAGAGAACGAGAGAGGAAGGGAGGATGAAGAGAGAGAGAGGGGAGGGATAAAGGGAGAGAGAGAGAGAAAGGGAGGGAGGCAGGGAGAGAAGGAGAGAGAGAGAGAGAGGAAGGGAGGATGAAGAGAGAGAGAGGGGAGGGAGGGATAAAGGGAGAGCGAGAGAGAGAGGGAGAAAGGGAGGGAGGTAGGGAGAGAAGGAGAGAGAGAGAGAGGAAGGGAGGATGAAGAGAGAGAGAGGGGAGGGAGGGATAACGGGAGAGCGAGAGAGAGAGAAAGGGAGGGAGGCAGGGAGAGAAGAAGAGAGAGAGAGAGGGGAAGGGAGGATGGAGAGAGAGAGGGGAGGGAGGGATAAAGGGAGAGCGAGAGAGAGAGAGGGAGGGAGGCAGGGAGAGAGGGAGGGAGGATGGAGAGAGAGATGGAGGGAGGATGGAGAGAGAGGGGGGGAGGGGGGATAAAGGGAGAGAGAGAAAGTGAAAGAGTGAGTAAGTGTGTGTGTTTGCATACGTGTATTATACATTCTCGTAACAGCACTTTAAGAATGCCAAATTGCCACATAATCTCCCTCACTGTTGCCTTTCTGTCTGTTGAATTACCTTTTCTCCTTTTATTGTGTCTATCTATCTCTTTTTTTATCTGTTCATCTCTCAGCCAAAACGGAACGAAATCTGTGAATTTAATTTTATGGAAATCGATTGCAAAAGGAAACCTCCGAGTACATTCCACGATCAAGTTTCAATCATTTAAAAGGGTGTGAATTAAAACAATAAAAAAAGACTTTTACAGATGTGTATTATCTCAAAATATAAACAAAGCGAAATCGATACCCAATAATAATCATGTTTTTTTTTTTTTTTTCCTTTCCTTACAAATACCTTAGAAATATTTTTCCTCCTTCATTACAAATGAGCGAGATTTGACAGTGAGTAATTTTCCTCAAACCTAATGCAAATTCCACTAAAAAAGGGGGGGGGTGTTTCAACAACATTCCACTTGAAAGCAAAAATATGAATGCCAAGTCTATCGCAAAAAGAAAAAAAAAACAGACCGACAAGATCTATTAGATTTTCTTACTCCCATAATACTTTCCCGTCTTTCGTAAACATTCGCTGAGCTTCACCAAACATTCTCGATTCTCCTTCGTGAGCGGTCTCTTCTGCAGCTCCTCGATCACTTTCATTTCGTCGTGCTCTCGCTTCTCTTGCATCGCCTCGCGTCTCTTCCTCTTCTCGACCTCAGCCCCCAGGCCGATGCACATGCGGAGGAAGTGACCCAGGAAGAAGAACTTGAGGGACACGATGATGGCGTAGAGCACTGGCGCCCACTTTGGCTTGCAATCGGTCAGTTCCCCCAACAGCATTTTACTCGTGAATAAGTCTACAATGCTGAAAAAGGAGGATAGCCAGTCCACGAATTTCATAGAGCATTCGGAGAGGGTCATGGTGGCCATGAGGGCCAATACGGCGAGCACGAAGAGAAAGTAAATGACGAGATTGGTCGCACGTTTCGTTAACAATTTCATGCCTAAAATGATAGAAGTGACTGACCCCAGTAAGTAATCTTCATACAACAAGAACTGGAGGAGGAGCACTAGAGGTAAAGTAGAATTACTCGTGTTGATAAAGCGGCTGTACTTGACGAAACTGGCAATCGGAAGGTGCGTCTGGCGGGACCTCATGTAAGCCGAGCGGTTCTGTAAATTCTCCAGGTACTGTTGTTCGGACTTTGGCGCAGCTTTCGAGGCTTCGTCTAACAGTTCTTCGAAATCATAAATACCCTGTAACCCCCAGTGTATCATTAAAATGCCCAAGACAAATGCTATTGCGCACAGAATGAGTTTCAGGCAATGCAAGCAGGACATGTGGGTAATTCGGATTAGCTGCAGCACCCCGATTGCTACGGCAGCAGAAGACAGGGAAATCAGGGCTGGAATAATCCATGTCTGCACGTCGTCCTCAAGGCCATGGTAATTGCCGCGCGACAACATACCCCGGATATAAATGGACTCAAACCTCAACGTGGGCCACCACTGTCTCTCCACAAGTCCTTCAAACCCAAAACTAATCAGAATATACAAGTCACTCGCGTCGTCGTGGACCAGGAACTCGAACTGTATCAGACGCGTTGATTCGTCCAGGTAAAAGTCCGTCAGTTTCCGAACAATGCGCCGAACACACATGGTTTCGAAGTGGCCTGTGGTTTCCCCCGTCAAAACCGCCTTCGGGATATCCACAACATGGCCATTGGGAGGATATGAACACATGGAGCAAGTAACGGAAGAAAAGACGTCAACCTCCGCATCGTCGACGTACCGGGGCTCCATGGCTTCGACCGGGACTTTTGCTAAGCAGTGAGGGTGCAAAACGTTGGGTTTGAGCCAATCTTTCTCTCGTCTCACCTGTGCGAAGGTATCCTTGCTGAAATCGATATTACCATAACAACTCCTCCCTTTAACATGATACTTACAAGTTCCGTTATCGGTGTGTATCATCCTGATCCTCGGTATACCAACCGTATGGGCCTGCCCCAGCTTGGAATGAGTGGCCCATTTGTGGAGAAAATCATTCTCTACGTAGTTCCAGATGTCCTTCATGCTCCACGGTCTACCTTTCACCTCCATCTCCGGAGCGTAGATAAGCTTGGCGCTCTCTATCAGCTGGAGGTGGTCGGCGCTGCGGAAGTCAACGACGATGCCGACGGCCACCACCGCGAAGGCCGCGGCCGAGAGAACGACGCACCTCCGGGTGGCGATCAGCCGACGCTGGGCGCGCCGTCGCTGTCGGGTGTGGGCCGCCCGGTCCTGTGCCATGGCGAGGCTGTTGGAGGCGGGGGGGGGGGGGGGGGGGGGGTTAGT
>NC_091554.1:43728654-43731154 GCF_042767895.1 Penaeus vannamei | reverse complement strand
AGCCAATGTAACCCCCATGATTTTGTGAAATAAACGAAGTGGATACTTTGACTGTGTTTGACTTGACCCTTGGATTTACCTGTCTGGATTCTACACCTCGGATGCTGAAACAAGGTTGTACTGCCCCTTTTACTTGCCTAGGTGTATTTATGCTGGACGTGTTATTTTACTGTTTTTACTTTTTTTTTTACCTTGAACCATGTGTGCCTTTACTTTTACTTTTTACTTGCTCTGAGTTTTACTTACTTTTACTGGTTCCTTTTACGTTTCTTTTAATCGTTTTACCCTTTTACTCGTCTTTTACCTGAACTTTTACTTCAGCTTTTACTTTTTACTTTTCTGTTCTTACGATCTTTTCATTTACTTTTCTTCATATTCCCTTTTACCTCTCCTTCCTTCTGTGATTTTACGAATCTTAGTTTTGTTGATGTTGCTTATTTTTACTGCTTTTAAGCCCTTCTGGCATATCTTTAATAATTTTTCAGCCCTTCTGGCAAGTTTTACTGCTTTTAAGCCCTTCTGGCCCGTGTCATTCTTTTTAAGCTCTAACTTCAGTTTTATTTTGGTGCCTTCTGCACATTGTTTGATTTTACAGTTCATTTTAGGATTTATTTTCATTGTATTTTATGTACCAATCTTCATATTGGTCACGCTCCTGGTAGACCTGCATTTCCGGGGATAATTTGGCTTGTGAGGTCGTGTTGGTTCCTAGCCTTCAGCTTGGTCCCATCACCCCCTTTGCGAGGAACGAACGGGGCCCCTCATTTTCCTTGGCCCCTAAGCCTGAAGTCTCCCGCCTCACGGGTGGCCTCATTTGGGTTCCTCACTCATATAACCTTACAGACCTGTCTCTTTCTCTCGTACACGAATTTCTTTCCCTTATCTTTGACTTTCTACCCTCCTTTCATGATCCTCACACTTTGCATCTTTCTATTCCATCCCGCTTTGGCCGTTGCTATTGCTCATGTGGCCGCTTATATTTAGCTGTTTTTTTACCGCAACTAATAATCGATTCTTTTTTTTCTCGATAATGAACTTAAATAGGCTAATCTCAATTCACTGTTGCAAAAAAAAAAAAAAAAAAAAAAAAAAAACACTGCCATGCTTAGTGTTACTATCACTACTGATTCCGTTCATAATTATATCTATCTATCTATATAAATGTCAATATGATGATGAAAAAATGTGATGATAAAAAAAAAACTTTCATGAACAAACACCAAAGAAAATCAGCTTCGACTTAGATTCAGCTTTTCTTAGCGCTTGTAAACCCTTCCCACTCTTCGCTTTTTCTCGGTCGTCGAGGTCCTCGCCGTCTGCCTTCACTAGACTGCCCTCCCAGCTTTTAGGGTTAAAATATCGCCGATAACTGTGTACCGCTCTAGCCTGCCGGGAATACGTGGTGGAGGTTTTGTTTCCTCGGCGGGGGTTGGGGGCGGCAGCCCCCCCAGGGGGGGTCGCAGAAAGTTGTGAATAACCATGGTTATTTTCACTGTGCGTTATATTATTAGTGCTATTTAACCCCGCATTTTCCCTGGAACCTTTCATGCCCTCCCCTGCTATCGGGGCCAAGTTTGTCGCTAACGGGGGGTTTCCGCGCAATAAAAACTATATAATTGCAATGTGGACAGTGAGAGGAATCCAACGATACCAAAATTGTCGATATCGGTTATGCGGACGTAATATAGAAAATTACCAAAATACCTAAAAATTCGCACACAACATCTTTACATCTACGAGATATCGGCACCTGCTTCCCGACTTGCGTCAATCAGCTTCGTGAGGATGTTAACACCAAATTGTGAGAGAGAGAGAGAGAGAGAGAATTACGCAGTTGGAACTACTAAGAGAAAGGGAGAGAGAGAAAGGGATATATATATATATATATATATATATATATATATATATATATATATATATATATATATATATATATAATTTATTTATTTATTTATTTATGTATATGCATATACATATGTACACACATATATGTACATATATATATATATATATATATATATATATATATATATATATATATATATATATATATATATATATATATTATGTATGTATATGCATATACATATCTTAGTAGTTCCAATAGTGTCTGAGTAATTCTCTCTCTCTCTCTCCTCTCTCTCTCTCTCTCTCTCTCTCTCTCTCTCTCTCTCTTAGCAGTTCCAATAGTGTCATTATATATATATATATATATATATATATATATATATATATATATATATATATATATATACGTATAGGTTTTTCTTTTTCTTTCTTTTTTTCCTCTTTTTTGGGGGGGACATTTTTCTTTTTCAAAACGGGAAGCCCTGGAAGACCTTCCTCAGCTCCCCAGGAAGAGGCTCAAGGCTGCCTCTCTTCTCCTGCCGGACGAGCTCCTCTTTAAACCTCTCCTACCGCCACACTCCCCAATCTGAATTTTGAAACAAGTAGCTTTGTTTCAGCAAGCCTTCTTTGGGTCACGCCACTGCCTGAAAGA
>NC_091554.1:43708654-43721154 GCF_042767895.1 Penaeus vannamei | reverse complement strand
ATATATGTTAATATATATATATATATATATGATTTATAACCTAAAAGGATCCACTCATATAAATCTAATACAGGCATCTAATAAAATATTTTGAAAATTTGTATCTTATGCTGAACTTCTTGATTGTCACTCATTAACTATATATATATGTTATAGCAGAAGATAATAATACCAAAACTTAAAAGAAAATCTATCAACAAATATTTAAACAAAAATTCTGGTATTACATGACCTCTGAAGACTTTATCTTGAATGCTTTATCTTTTCTGTAGGACTAATATACTGAGACTTCAGTCATCCTGGATGGGCAGTCCATTAAAAATCGTGTAAGTAGCAACTAATTTTAGCTGGAATGCTTTATACCTTTGTCCTGTGGTGAACAAACATTTGCTAGTCAAGTCCATGTCTATCAAAGAGTTATGCATGCATCACCCCTTCCTTTGAATCAGCTTCTGAGGAAAAACACTTTAAATTTGAAAAAAGTGGGTATCACTGGAAGCAACAATCTTTCCCAAAGGTGAGCTGAATGTTTATATCATTCTCTAAATCACTTGTCTCTTGTCAAAAAAGAAAAAGACAATCTCTTGACACTGCACTAGCCAGCCATAAGAAGACTTGACAGAAGATTTTGAAAATTGGAAAGATATTGCAATAATTTTTTTTCTTTGCATAAAATGCTTAAAATTCCATGTCATCCAAAGTACGGGAGAGTCTCACATTTTCATTACGTTTCCTCTGGCTTCTCCTTACTGCATCAGCTCGTCGGTATGGCTCATTTTTCAGGCCAATGAGGATATCCTCAAGTGCTCCATGGTAAACATCCTCTTGAGAAAGAAGGCGTTTATCTGCAACCACACCACGCGCCTTCATTTCACTCATCAGCGCCTCCTATAAATTGTTAAATCAAGTTAGAATCAATGGCCACAAAATAATGCAACATGTGTTGCCTATTTGTTCACGATCCAAACACACACACACAGATTTAACTGCCCTTGGGAACCCTGTCTTGGGAACCCTATGTCCTTTTGGAATTTAGTTCTCTGCTCACTGGCTCTGATAAGTTTCCTGGAAGCTGCAGGTATCACGTCAAATTAAATTATATATAAAACATTCATGGAAAAAATAACCAGGAAAAAGGGCTTTCTTTCCTACTCTCACCTTCATAAATTAATCATGAGACCTTAACCTTAATATGAAGTTGAACATCTAACTCATGATAATGAATTCTGAACCAGAACTGGTGATGACAATAACACTAAATAATTTGCTTTTTAAGGGGACTAAATATATAAAAAAGACAAAGTGAATGGACAATCATTTTAAGTACCTGTTTAAACAACCAGGAATGATGGGAAAGTTGAAACAGGGATGGCTGAAAGGATGATAAGGGGAAACACAGGGACCATGCTATGACAAGGGGGAATTCATGCATGAACAGGTTTCCACTGGGGTCTAGAATGTAAAATAGTAATGCCATCAGAGCTGAAGAAAAGAGCCTCTAGGGAAATTCACATTATTCAAATATTGAAAAGGCATCATGGGAAAAATAAATAGAGGGTCGTCAAGCAAGATATCTATGTAAAAGGAAGGTAGAGTAATGACGAGTGAGAGAGAGAACAGAAAAATAGTTTGTAGTTATGAGATTATCATGCATCAAGTACACAACCTTATAAGGAAAATCTGGAAGGGCTTAACAGATGATATAAAAAATTACATAAGGCAAATACAGAAATGCAATTTTATAACTATAAAACAGAATATCTGTTCATCTCCTGATTATCCAAACACTTGGACATCCTCATTTTTATCCAGTATCATATATGAGGTCCCATTAGTGAAGAGATAGATCAATCAAAAAATACTCACTCTTACAAAAATTATGTTTCAAACTCCAAGCTTCTAATTCATTAATATTTCAGAAATATTTCTATTAATATTATGAATAGATCAAGCACAAGGTATCTAGTTCCATGAATTATTAGATTATTGTTTTTTTCATCTACTTGGAGGATAACCCCCCAATAAAAATTGTAATCAAACATAAATGTAATAAGGACTTTATCTAATTTTCTTTGCTTGCCTAAATGATAATTACTAGATACTAATACTCCTCCACTGGTGGTCTCATACTACTGTTACTAAATCTAGCCAACATACTGGAGTCCGAAACCATTTAATGTTGGCAATAATGCAAAAGCCTATCATCACTCATCATTTTAAAGAAAAAACTCTTTCAAAATCTGAGTACCTAATATTATGAAAGAGGTTACACAAAACACAAACCTGTAATGAACATATAGCTAAGCTATATATTTTGTATAGAATACAAGTAACCATATCCAAACCCAAAGTCATCTCAGACAGCAGTTACTATGAAGGCATATTACAGTCTAGTTGCAGAGATATAGTTGTAATTGGGTTTTTCAATGATTCTTTGCATTCTACTTACATGCAAAATTAAGGGCTAATAAAAGCTATAAGAGAAAAGTTAAATATCACTGCATTTTATGGGCTCTTTGGTAAGTGTTCAATTAACCAATTAACCTGATATGCCAGTAAACAGATTAGTTACACTGCAGTTATTTGGAAAAGAACCTTTAAACAATGAGCACTGATATTCACATGTTTGCTTATCAACTAAAAGCATTCCTTCATATGATGATTCAAAAAGGTTGGCAGGTTTGATATTTAGAACTTATCATATTGTCCTGGGCATGTATCAATGTTTGAGTGTTTATACGAATGACTATATGTGTGAGAGGAGAAAGGCAAGGGAAGGAAAGAGTGCAAAGGGAAGGTAGGGGAAGGAAGGCAGGGGAAGAAAAGAGTGCAAAGTGAAGGATGGGGAGGGAAGGCAGGGGAAGGAAAGAGTGCAAAGTGAAGGATGGGAAGGGAAGGCAGGGGAAGGAAGGAGTGCAAAGTGAAGGACGGGAAGGGAAGTTGGGGGGCTGAAGGAGGAAGATGGAGCAGAAAGGAGGAGTGGAATGGAGGAAAAAGGGAGAGAGAGAAATGAAGGGAAAATGGTGAGCACAACTGAACACTAGAGCATTAAAGAAAAATTTAGTTTCTTTATAATGGGTAATCAGCGTTCACAAACATGATTTATGTTGGATATTATATTTCTTTATACTTTACCAGTTGCAAATACAGTTCAGTCAAGTGAGCATACATCTTAACAAGATTCTTCACTTCTTCCATTATGGACAATTTTCCCAATCAGCAGGTGGAGCAGATGGCCTTCCTTGCTCAGGTAAAATTCAGTTTAACTTTGCAAATCTGAATCCTTTCTAATTTAAACATAATCTAAATTTAAAAGGGTTTTAGTTCACTGTATACAGATTTCTAATGCACCACTGTATCAAGTACAGCATGTTTTGAAACAAGCACAGACAATCATGTACCTGCATTTGCACAGAGCGTTGTATTCGCCTGGCGACCATGGGGTAAACAGACAGAGCATGTGGACGGATGTATCTCTTTTATACGCTTGTGATGCGGACTCCCATTCGGAATTTCTAAACCATGGCAAACCACATGTATTTAAATGACATTCATTACTGTCCTTCAAAAAGGATACCATGAGAAATAAGTATCTAAAATGAAAGGACATTCAGACATACCATTTGAAAAATGGAATAAAAGAGTAAAAATACAGTGAATTGCAAATAATTCACATTCTAGAACCCCCTCTGGAGTCCAATCAAAGAGACAAGCCCAGACTTTTGAAACATTAGGGTTTCAGCTCTTACTGCAGAGTAGTGCTCTTAATAGTTGTTTCATGAATACTTAGTTGATTGTATTCTATAGCTTTGGTCAGGAAAAGATGGAGAGAGAGCACTTTGTGTCTGTGTGAATGTTTTCATGCCTCTGGAATAAAATTCCATTAGGGCACAGAAAATCAAACCTTAACCTTTTGAGAATCTCATATAGCAAAAATCAAACACTGCAAATAAATATTTTCAATGTGACATCATCAGCAGACACTTTAGTTTCAGAGGGAGAAACACTCTTGATGTAATCTATAAATCTGATTACCAAAAATTAAAAGAATTTCATCTTTCAGCATCTAATGCAATAAGAATTTTATCAAATCTATCAATAAGCAGAGTACTTGAAATTTGTAAACAAGAAAAATTAGTCTAAAATTATGACAATAAGTATTAAAGTAACCTATTCATTATATCTATCAGCAGCTATTTCTCCTTAACCTTTTATCTGGATCTATAACACTGAAACTTTCAAAAGAGTAAATTTCCTAATCAAGGCAAAAGCCAATTCTCTGACCCTGATAACGTCACATAAAAAAATGCAGAGACAGGGTTAACAAAACAAAAAGGAAGTTAATACAGTAAGTTCATTAGACACACATTGAAAAAGAAATCAACCGTAAATATTACCTCTCCTCCGTAAGCCTGAAGAAAAAAAAAATGGAAATCATGAGATAAGACATTCACTTTCAACTGAAATATTGTTTAATCATTCTAGCCTTAACCTATGCCACTTTGACACCTCTCAAGAATAATCAGTTTAAACAAGTAATTCACATAAGCAAATAAAATCCTGAAGACCAGGATATAACCTGTGTCAAAATGTATCATATAACATGACTAGTAAGATCTATATTTCTCTCTCAGTAAATTACTCATGTCCCTTTAGAGCAGTTCTTATACCAAAGTCTTTATTTAAAACATTCTACAAACTAAATTCTAATATACATCCTAGAAAACCAACAACCATTTTTCTTGCTCTTCATGAGTCTAAGTGCAATGAACAGTATCATATATATTTTTTTTTCATTCCTTTTTTAACCCTTCAATATTAAAAAGTATCACCTAATAGCAGAAATAGCTAAAGCAAAATTAGAAAGAAACTAGCAAATTAAAATATAAATATTACCTTATTTTAGACTACACTGACCCATTGGAATATGGTCTTTAAATACTAGCTTCCGAATTCTCTAAATTCTAAGACTAACAGGGGTTTTCTATAGCAATATCACCATGTACAAATTAAGATACAAAATACACAAACAGACATTTGGACAGCTATGCACCCAAATCCTAATTTAAAATATAACCTTAATTTTGTTACTTACAAGCACACACTAATAATGTTGTTATCTATATCATCTCTGTTATATCCAGCACTTATGTCATCTGTACTATCTTTTGACTCATTAGAATTTAAAATGTCCTTAAAACCTAGTTAATTAAAATCTGATTCCTATATCAATAGGTATTGCCTGATCTAAACTATTTCATCAATCACAAATTAAAATATATTCAACTCATTATCGCTGGGATGTACATGCATGTTGTGTCCACTGTGAGTTTAATTTATTTATCATATTTCCACATAGATGGTTCCATATGTACTTGCTCACTTAGGAGTCAATCACAAACTAGTGTTTTCCTTGATTTTCAGAAATCTTTATTCTTTACATGTTGCCATAGGTATTGTTAATAATATCATAATAATCATAATGTCAATATTAAAATGACAGCATCAATTTTGATACCATTAAAAAAAAAACACTTTTTTCCACATATTTGAAGAAAGGAGAAATCAGGTGATGTCACATGGCCTACTAATTGACTCCTTGATGGCTTAGCACTTGTGGAGCCATCTATGTATAAACATATTTCACAAAACAAAAAACAGTGAACATTATACATTCATGACTACTTTGGGTTAAAATCTGATCTCTGTTTTAACAATTCTGTCAAAATTACATCAGCAGCATAATCAATAATCAAGAACACAATAAGAACCCTGCCATTAAAAAGACAACAATCCTGTACTGTACTTGCACACTTCCTTATCCAAAGTTATAATTTAAGCACCCAGATCCTGAGTTTGCAAATAGCTGTATTAAAGTTTTCTTACTCTTTTAATTTACTCTTTCATTACAATTAATAAAAGCTACTTAATAAGCACACTTATCCCTTATAATAAACTCCCTAGTCATCAAAAAAGCCAATTTCAATTTCTAAAAAGCAACATATGTGAGCCAAACACTGACCTGTTGTTTACGTGCATTGATTTTGTTGTTTCTAACCACCTGCTGACTTTCTTGCTGTTGCTGCTGTTGCTTCTGTTGGTTCAGAGCTGCTGCTTTGGAGGCAGCCTCTAATCGGCGCCGCTGCTCATTCTCTTGCTCCACCATCTGTCATAGTTTTCAAATACCTTAGATTATGACCTTCTGATACCCAAGCAGTGCCCCCTAAGCCTTTCTACTGGTACCTCTTTTGCCCTTCCAGCTCAATGATCCCCCTCCCTCCCTCCCTCGCAAGACTGGCCCTCTAGCCCCTTCAAATTGTGCCACTTTGAAACCATGAGAAATAAGTGGACTCTAAACTGGAGGTAATGATATGAAGTAAAAGATGAAAGTCTGCACCTCTTAGAAAATGCTGTTAGGTCACTTGTACAAATATGGAAATCTCTTAAATATAATGGCTACAGCTATAGCATCAATACTTTGTGGTGCCTCTTCCTTAATTGACCTAAGCACTTGCTTTGAGTACTTGACAGTTCATTTAGCACTGCCTTAAACAAATTTAATATGAATAATAAATGTATCAAAAAATAATATTACATAATTATAACTCTCCCAAATCACTGAGGAAATGTTCTCACCTTGTAACAAATCAATATAACAGCCCAAAAGACACATGCACCTCATAATTACCTTATAAGTTTTGGTGAAACGGACAAAAATGGCAAAGAAGGTGTTTGGAGCCATACTTCTTGAGCTCTCTCCATAGTACTCTAAAACTTCTGCAAAGGCTGCTTGTGCTGTCTTGGCCTCCGCTTTCAACTGTGGGGTAAAAGTAAATGATTATGAGGCCATAATCAATTTCCCTCTTGCTATAATATACTATCAATCAAGTTTGAAAATTCTAAAAGACAAAAAACAGTTCATCTGCTACAAATGTTAAACAAAAATGCCATCTAATCAAGAAATACTAAAAATTCTTTCTTTCTTTTCTCTTCCTATTATCCCTAACTAAAACTAATTCCAAAAGTCATCTTTCACATAACAATTTCCATTTTTCTATTGACTTTTTACATGTTAAACTCGATAGTTAATTGTAAGATCAGTTTTACAGAAAAATACATAATGAATTTTAAAAATAAATATAAAATAAAAATAAAAACTGAGTCCTATTTACTTCACAGAAAAAATGGATGCATGCTATTCTTATAAGACCAACTTGCTCAACTTACTTTTTTCAACTTTTCTTCTGAATTACTCAAGAAATCCTTGAGCACACCAGATGCAGCCTGCCCCTCCATACTCCTCATGTCTCTTCCTCGTTCATATTCCTTCTTTGCTTGCTCCATACCCTTTTCTAGCTCACTGACATCTGTGATGATATTCTCCAGTGATACTGAAAACAGTACATTTTGTTAGCATGTGTTATTCAGATATTTATACATGTGTTACTCAGATATTTATACAGTCATAAATATCTACATATACTTCAGGTGATTAATTCTGATCATATTCCAAAATGAGACACTTACAATACAGTCTCACACAGACACACAGGCACATGCACACGTAGTTATACAAGCACACATACACACATGTACACATACAAACACACCACATGCATACACACATACTCACACTCAAATATTTATATATAAATATATTAATATTCATATATATCAAGTACAATATATCTGTTGTAAAAGGTAGTTTAAAAGATATAAAACAAGCAAGCATGCCACAAGTCTTAATTCCAGATTTAGATATTTGTAATCAATATTTTGGTTAAAATTTTCTCTTTTTTGACTATACAGTATGTTTCTGAAGCTTAACCCCTTGGTTCCATCACAAAAAAAAAAATCTGGCTACAGATCTGATGACTTGAATACACCATCATGGAAAAATCTGGTCGACCTCCAGGGTGACATGAATATAGCACCATGAAAATTTTTACAGAAGACTGGGGTGATGGGAATGACTCCCCACAAGTACACATAGCTCTTGGGTAGTGATTAAGCCAAGTACAAATTTAGGAAGGGGCTCTTGCATTAATTTGCAATGGTAAATGAGTGTGGAATGCACCATCCATAAGCAATGACTGGAAGAGCGCTGGCTCCAGGGAGGATGCTAAGTTCATGTTCAGGATCCTATTCCTGGCCTCTAAGACTAGAAGAGTATAGCATGTTACATATAATTTAATATTACAAAAATATGTAAAAAGTACACAAATAATAAAATGCTACTTTAAATTATTGTTACTGCATAGTTATAAACACCCTAGGGAGGCAAGGACTCTTGACTCATATGGGCTGGCCCTACAGGCCACACATCAAGGCACCCAGACCCAACGGGTTAACAGAATTTATTCAATGGAATTATCAATTCCCATGCACACTAAAAATACTCTCCAGATCATGAACATACTACACAAACTTCAGGCAGGATGTAGTAGTAGCACAACACCTAAATTGACAAATTTAGTCGGTTTCAAATAATATCATGAAATGCACTGATCATGTATCAAAAGAAAAAAAGGACACAAAATCTTTACAATTAATGCCACAGACTTAAAAAAAAAAAAAAAAAAAAATATATATATATATATATATATATATATATATATATATATATATATATATATATATATATATATATATATATATATATCATCAAGCACAGAATACCTCTCTGTTTATGGTCCCAATCTACAAAATAAAGTGAAGCCATTGTTGTTCTACTCACCCTGTGCAGCCTTTTCAATAAACCTTAGTTCTGCATCAAAATTAGTGATATCTGGGAACTTCGCTCTCATGGTTTCCTGAATGTAATGCATCACACTCATCTTTTTGTCTGCTGACTTTGTATCACACAAAGTATCCAGACTTGAAAGTTTGAAGCCATAAGCTGGACCACGTTTGCTGCTATTCATGTAGTTACCTTAATAAATGAAAGAAATTACCAAAGTGTGTTAAACTTTTTAAATGGGAGCAATTTATATCAATGAAAAATTAATAGCTGTATTCCATAACATCTGATAATAAAGCATGATATCCCATGTATTTGAATTTTCACTCTCACACCCCATAATAATATATACTTACCAAAAGCAAGGATTACTTCAAGTACTTTTTTCAACTTGTTACTATTTCTAACTGAGCGTGATGCTGTGATGATAGCATGAACTTGCTGTTAGGGAAGGGAAAACAAGTTTATAAGACATATTTACACATCTTAGAAAAAGTGAAACAGAAAAAATAATGATAATAATACTATAGGATTGTTTTTCCATCTTTTTTTTACACAAGTCCTTTCAAGTTTTCTTCATACTTACTGGGGTGACAGTATGTACACTGTCAAAGAAGTTGGCAATAAAGCTCATAATCTGTAGTTTGGTACTCAATCTGTCCACCTTGCTGAGCTGAAGCATGTACTGGTCTTCATCTGTCAGCTGGCTCACAGGTTTACGATCGCGTTCGTATTCACGATATGCCTTGACCTGGTAATGAAAAAATTATTTTTATAAAAGATATATTCTGATAATATCTCAGAAAGTATTATGATCATAACAAATACAGCATATGAATCTTAGTTGATATTGATAGACTAAGCACACAGTACGAATTTACAGTTTGTTTTTTTTAATTTGCCAAATTTTTTCAGTTTCTTTTAATGAAAATGAAGCTCCTTTTTCACTCTAACTGAAGTCTCTTCCAAATATTAACAAAACTTCTTGCATTCTAATGCCCTTTGCAAACATACAAACAACTTAATTTGATTACTTTCTAGAGGTACATCTGAAGAGTCCAACTAAATTGTACAAAACAATTGGGCGGTAATGATCACCCTACCTCTGAATCGTTGGGTATCATGCGTTGTAGGAGTTCCACACTCTCTACACTCAGTGTTTTCAAATCTAATGAATTGATGGCTCTGCTAACAATATCAAATGGCAGATCCAGTTTTCGCCTGGAGATGGCTGAGGAAGATAAAGAAAGGAGCAAAGGGTTAATCACAGTTACCTTTGGCTGACTTGGATTAGCATTACAGTCCAAATGTTCATATATGACTGCATTCAAAAAAATATTTTGCAATTTTGACAGACAGACAGACAGACACACACATACGCACATGCACAGATATATGGACATATATATACAAACATATATAGACACTATATATATAATATAATACAATACATATATACATATATATATACATATATATATATATATATATATATATATATATATATATATATATATATATATATATATATATATATATATATATATATATATATAATATATATATATATATATATATACGCACATAATCATTCAATAAATATAATATCTATTTCATATATATCCCGACATCATCAAGTTATAGACTATATAAGCCCTTGTAAGGTACACTAGCTGTCATCTGCATTACTCACCAATGTTTCTCAACCGTGTGTGTTCCATCAAGGAGGTTAATTCAGGCTTCTTGAATCTCTTGCTCCCAAAACCATGGAGTGCGTCAACCTCTGAGACATCCCCATTGGCCATTCCTGGGCCACCTTGTCCAATCTTAAAGTGCTCTTCGAAGTCAGAGAAGTCTATGCAGTTAAAGAGCTTCTCATCGTCTAGTTCGTTGAAGACTGTTCCTCTCACCTAAGCAAGATGAAAAATATAGGAGTGAGTATGCACACTCACAAAATACTTGTGGATAACTCACCTAAATCATACACAACAATTGTGCAGTAATGTTAAAGATATTGCTTTTCTGTTTCTCTTAACCCAATGCCATGACATTCTCTGTAGTATTGCTTTGTGAAATCTATCTACACACAGATGGCTCCATAAGTGCTTAGCAGTTAAGGAGTCAATTAGTAGTAGTCTACATGACTATCAACACATGGCTGTGTTCTTCTCTATGTACATAAAAAACACACGAAAATAGATAAAAAATTCCCATTAATAAATTCAAAACTTGAAGTACATTATGCAACTTCAAACCCGGAATATAAAAAGAAGAAAATCAAATAATACTTAAACTTCAAGCTTTACTAAAATAGCTTACCTGGTTAGGTTTCAGAGCCACCCAGTTGAGTGTCGGAAGCTTGTATTTGGTGTTGACCTTCTTCTTGATGGTCATGGAGTCAGGTGGAGACATGACAGCAGCTGCCATGGATGGAGGTATGGGTGGAGGGGGTCTGGGGCCACCCACCATACCAAACGGTAACTTGGGAGGTGCAGGTGGACAACCACCAGAACCTGGAAGTGGAGGTGGTGGTGGAGCAGGAGCCATCCCAACACTGGGGGGAGGTGGTGGTGGTGGGGGTGGAGGAGCCGGTCCTGGCCCATCAAAACTATCGCCACCTGAGACACATTTGCAATTAATTAACATTCTTAATGCATTTTTTCTGGTCTTAAAATACAGAGATTTTTAATCTAATGAATTCTTTTCATTATAATGAATTCATGATATACTAAATCATAGAAGAAAAGATGAAAAATATTTCAAGTATTACATAGAATAACTTTAGTGACATTGTCAAATAATCCCCTTACAAATTATATTCAAATTTAAAGATAATGTATAAGTTGATTTTTGATTAGGTCACTAAAATTATTCTATGTAGCACTTGAAATATTTTTAAATTTCCCTTCTATGATTTCTTATTTCATGAATCTTTTAATTAAACTATAATTGTTCCATTTCACAATACTTAATCATTTCTTATAATAATCCTATATACTTTTCTCAGTAATTCTCAAAAACATTACCTGTTCTTTGAGTTTTTGAGCGAGCAAGTGTTTCGAGTTCTACAATCTGTTTCTCCAATAATGACTGTCTTTGCCGCGACTCCTCACTCTTCTGGTTCACTTCCCTTCGTAGGGTTGATACTTCCTCTTGAACCTGAAGACAATTTTGATTAAAAAAAACCTTTCAAAATCTGAATAGAGAGAATGTAATATTATCATTATCATCCTCCAAATAAAAATGAACAAAAATTCAACATGTTCTTTTTACATACCTGGCTATTAACGTTTTCCAATTCCTCTTTCTGCCTGCGTAACTCGACCAACTCTCCTTCCAGTTCTACTAGTTTAGCAAGTGATTCTGCTTCCATTTCAGACATCCTCTCTGCCAACTGTACCAATACAGAAAAAACAGAATTATTTACATGTGAATTTTTTAAAGCTATTAGCACTAATTTTTTGCTAATATTGAAAATATCACCTTCATTCTCTACCATTATGACATACAATTCATCATTACAATTGTATTACTGTATCTGTTATCTGCCATTCAAGTTACAATGATACAATAATTTTCATGATATGCAAATTCATAAAATCAAAACCATTTGTTACAACTGCTCTACTACTCAAATAACTAATACATAACTGAAATGCAAAGTATAATCCAGCCAGTGGTGATAGCTCTGATTTCAGCCCAATAGACTTACGTGTGAAAGTTCATCCTCCAGCTCTGCTACCCTTTCTAGCGCTGCTGT